>NC_135698.1:16147172-16437172 GCF_964276395.1 Gasterosteus aculeatus
TTCGGATAAATACTTGTGATGGAATTATTATATGCAATGTGCGTGTATATATATATATATAATAAATTATATATACATATATATATATATATATATATGTATATGTAAATTATATTTTCGGTTTGCCTCAAACAGGAAGTGTGAATCTTGAACGTCCCTCCTAATGGAGGCATTTGTCCATAATGGGAACAAATTTGCGGTGAGAACGAGTGGTTGGGTCCTCCGCCCGGATATGAGCAGCAGCAGTGTCTTTTAGCCACTTGTTGGCGTCAGCTCGGCTCCAGCAGTTCAGTCCCCTCCCTCCCCCACCCCCCTCACCCACCCGCTTGACTCCCCGGCTGGTAATTACTGATATCTGTGCTGTGTCTCTTTGTCCACTCATTTAGTGAATTAGAAAGAGTGATGACTAGCGTCTCTAGCAAATCGCCAGTTATAAAATGGGGGGAGACGGGGGGGGGGGGGGGAATTGGCTTTTTGTCAGTTGGAGCTCTAATTTGAATAATTGATGCCCATTCAGGGCTCCTGAGTGGGTGTGGACGGGAAAAGGAGCTTTTGGGATGGCTGGCAGGCTCCCAGGTGAAGAAAGAAAAAAAACGTAATTACAGAACTCAAGTTTCCCCCGAGGGCCGCCGGAGAGTCCAAACTAGTGAGGCACGGAAGGGGGGGGGACAAAGGGAGGCGCCACGGAGCGATCAACAGGAGGGTACTTGAGGAATACTTCACGGCGCCGTGTACGGAAATGTGTCCGACTGTTCTTTTCTTCACAAAGCGCCCAGCGGTGACCGAGGGAGGGGTCGTGGACTTTCGACTTATTTGATCGTTTTCAGCATCTTTGTGAGGAAAAATAACTGTTGTGGTTCTTAATTCAAAAGCCATTCAGCAACACTTGTGCTCAAAATGCTTCAACATCTTTTTAGGCTCCTCCTTCTGCATCTGGTACCTTCATTCTGTCTCCGTAATGGCAGAACTGAAATTTTCTCTCCTGCTGTATTTAAGGCTTCTAGTTGTTGCTCATTTGTAAGAAAAACAAGACGAACCTGAAGAGTAGTTCTGTCGTCGATGCACCGAGCATCCTTGATGGAAGCACGTCCACGCGTCAGCCAGGAGAAGGCTGAGTGGTGCTGTAACCTTAGGCGCTAGCGGGGTTAGCTTAGCTTCGCTTCCATGCCGGCTCTCCTCCTGGGAAGGTGGGTTTTTGAGTCTACATAACAAACAAGAGAGACTAGTTTTAGAAAACAGATGAGACGTCCTATTTTGCTCCTTACCGGAGCAGAGTTCTCCTGACAACAAACCCCGCCTTCCATCACTGGTTAGTGAGCTGTCAATCAGCATGTAGCCCCGCCCTTAAGCATCCCCTCTTTATGGTCTGTTTAACTCTACATGGCCCATAATCTAATAAGTAAACATCATGGTCTATTGAAGACTTGAAACTAGAGACTTAGACCATAAACTCATGTTTACTGAGGGAATAAAGCGAGTAGTCATTTTCTGATAGACGTCTACGGGACCAGAGAAGTCGCCCCCTGCTGGTCACGAGAGGGGTGTGACTTTGTCCACAGGTGAGTTGAACTTGTTTATCTGTTACTCTTATGACCGGCTGCGTAGGGGGGTGGAATCACACCGTCTCAGTGTGACACTTCAGCTCGTGCCGGTCCGAGTGGGTCCGATGAGACGGGTGCGTTTGAACCCCGATCAGGGTTAAAGGAGCATTACAAGAGCCGGGGGGGTGGAGATGTCCGTTCGCCTCCCTCTCACCTGTCACGTCCGATCTCCTCCTCACCGAGCCATCCACGCCACTCGGACACAGGATGTGACGGGAGCTTTTACCGACCCCCGCCCAACCCTCTCGGGGAAAAGGAGGTGACACTCCATCACCCGCCACTCAACCTGATCTCCTCTCCACCGCTCCTGTCAACCGGCCTCAGGCGGAGGGGGGGCGGACATGGTACTTATCGTTTACACTGGAGCCCTATCGACTGTAAACACACAAACCTGATTCTGCAGAGCCCCCCCCCCCCACCTCGCTGACAGCAGCCTCGCCTCCACCACGCTCGCTTCATTTAGCAGCAACAATGTGTCTGAACCCCGACAAGCTGTCGCATCGAGGCCGTGTGAGGCCGAGCGCGAGGCTCACGTGACCGGCGAGCGGGGGGGGGGGAGGGTCCCCTATGGACTGTGTTTAAGCGTCTGGCTCCTTGCCAGCTCCTTCCTCATCCGATTTGTCCCCCGCTGAGGAAGTGGAGGGTGTGAGTGATATTTTGGGGGGGCGTTCATGTATTGTTTAAAAGCTGCTGGATAATGATCAGAGATTAATAATCTACAGATAATGGATTTCTACACGTTTCGGTTTGCTTCTGCAGAATCTTTCAGAGAAATGTGGCAGAATCTGACAAACTATTCTCAGCCATGGGGGATCAATATTGTGTCACTTGTGATTTAAAAAAAAGTTGGTGGATTACTGACCCATATTTTGGGGGGGGTCAAACTAACACGGACACCCATAAATATATCTCTCCATGCATCTCCTCATCCGTCTCTACATCAGAGTTTTACTTCATTTAATTTATGTGAAGTTGTTATTGTCATGTAATTTTAGTTGTAATTAACTGTTTACTAGATTTTACTTTCCACTTTATTTAATACAATTTTATTCCATTGTTATAAATGAACATCAAATAATGAAATGAAATAATTTTATTGAATTAAATTTGACATAAGTTACTATATTGGATTTAATATTGTTATTTAATTCATGTAAATTTATGGCATTCTACTTTCTATTTTATATATATATATAAATAATAGAAAGTGGAAAGAATGAATAGATATAATATATATATATATATATATATATATATGTATATATATATATATAAACATTACACATTAATAACAGACTGGTGAGGGTGGACTGCACTTGATTCTTCAATTAAAAGTCCTGTCTTTCTCCGCTCTATTTTCATTTGTAATGCGAGAGGGTGAATTATTGAATATATATATAATTATATATATATATATATATATAATTATATATTATTTATATATAATTATATATATATATATATATATATATATATATATATATATATATATATATAATGATATATAATTTTATATATAATATATATATATATGTGTGTATGTATTATCTGGATCAGTCAACCCACACGACACCTAAACGAGTTTCATTTACTTTATTAGTATTTTTTTTGGTTTTATGTGCTCTTACTCTACTTCCTCTTCCCGGTGAGATACGGCGAGTGTTTTCATAACAGTGATTGACAGGAGGTGTTACAGGTATCCCCTCTCGCCACGGAGCCCCTTCCTTCCTCCACGTCTGTAAAGGTGCGACCCCGGCGCAGAGCGGGAGCACGCGGCGAGGATGTGGCAGCGCTCCGCCGGTCGGCTGGAGGCCGACGTAGCGAAGCTTTTCACGAGACAACCACTCATTACCAGGCAACCTCCTCCCGCCTCCCTCCAGCGCCTGCGAGTGCCGTTTGGAGAGGGTTGCTTTTCTCTTTCAGCCGCACAGACAAAAGCACAGGAAGTCAAGGCCGGCGCTCTGGGACTGATTGCATTTTTCCCTTCTTTTTTTTCTTGCCAGAGTGCCTATTCAGACGAAGGCAAGAAGGGAATGAAAGCTTTACAAACATTAATGAAGCGCTCAGCTAACAGTTTGTCCCTTTTTTTTCTTTGTTGACTCTCCTCCTGCCGGCGTGTAGTGGAGGAGGAGGAGGAGGAGGAGGAGGAGGGGGAGGAGGAAGGAGAACCCGTACGGCTCCCGGGGGGATTGGTTGACTTTGAGGTCAGCCTGGATAGTTTGGTGAAAACAAGCAAGTTGTCTGAGAGAGAAAGAAATGACAGCGGTTTGTTCCTTTTCTTACTCCTGGATCGTACGTTTAGCTGCTGCGAGGCTCGCGGTGGCGTTCGCTGTGAGGACGGCATCTGGAGTTCATGATTAAAGGCCTCGTCACATGCGGACAGTTTATCTACTTTTAGTGTTTTTAATCTGATTTTAGATTGAGTTTGATATTAACTGCCATCAACACTTCCGTGCGTTCAGTCCAGTAACAGAATGTCTTTGGAGAACATTTCCCCCCCCTCTTTAAGGAACATTTAACCTGTCTTAGGTCCCCTTTAGGGTAAAGATGCTGCTCCAGCTCCTGTGTGTGTTCAGGAGGTAGAAACGCGATGAGGCTCCTTCTCTCTTACTCAGCAGCTCCGCAGGGTTTATTCCAGAGAAGCTGGACGTGCGTTCTCACCTCGACGGGGGAAATGAAATGACCCAACCAGCTGTATTATTTAAAATTGACAAACATGTGAGTGTTGTTGAACAGGAAGGGGCGGGACTTCCACTCGCTGTAAGACATTAAGAAGCAGTCACTTTTTTGTTTTTATCTTTATGAGGCATTCTGTGAAAAAGTTGTGAAGCAGGCGTGTCATGGAGAGGTGGGGGGGGGGCTGCTGGTCCCCAGCTGACTGCTATGGTTCTGTTCCTCAGGCCCGATGGGATGGGGACGGTGACCGCGGAGGAGAAGCAGGACTTTGAGGCCATCAGGGGACGCATCGTGTCTCTGCTGGAGAACCAGATCACACATTTCAGGTACCAAGACTTATCTGTAGACCTACAGATCTGTTTGTCATTTATACATTCATACGTACCGGTTAACATCTAGACAAATAGTTTAGAATCATACAGAATGTGAATAAGTGCATTCAAATAGTTGATGTATCCGTTCATGTTATGTTTGTAACATGCTGTGGTATGCTTGTGACTCATGCAGGTTGATACTGATGAGTTTGACCTCATACTATAATGGACTTCAGAGCGCACTAGACACACACCTAAGTGAATGGAAGTCAATGGCTGAAGGAGTCTGCAGCAACATGACACCCAAACCTCCAAAACACATTTTCTTCATGCTAACAAAAAATTGATAAAAACCGTCACCAGCATGCTCCTTGTTTTTGAACCACATCACAATGGACCCGAGGCATTCTGGGTATTCGCAGCAACAACAGGTGCGGGTCGTGCGTCTGACGAGTCCGCCGTGCGAGCGCTTTGTGAGGCGGCGTGAAAGAGACCATTAACCCTCCACGCCTGGGGGGGGGGGGGGGGCTTCCATCTGGCCCCGGAGAGGAGGAGAAGGGGGGGGCGCCGCGGCGATCGGCGATCAGCAGGAGTCATCATTAACTCACCTCAACAAGAGGACGATGCTGTAAACACAATAAGCGTTTGTTTGTTTCCTCTCCAGCTGCTGCTCTTATTCATCACTGTAGATCAACAAAGCAGCGGTTTGCTAAATAGTCACAATATGTAATTGCTGCTTGTGTTTACGAGCATTCTTTGTCCAAGCGACAATCATTGTTATCCACCTGACACGGAGTGCACTCTCATGGTTTTCCTCAATTTCATCTCGTGGTTTTGTTGCCTAAACATTTTCTCGGTCAGCTGTGAGTCTCAGACTGGTGACCGTTGACCCGGGCATCACACTCGGTGATAATGACCACGAGCTCTCGACGACCTTGTTAACCCTTCTCCACGGGGGGGTCAGGACTTCCAGGCCACATTCAGGCCTCCTGTGCCTTTAGCTTAAAGGGTTTAGTGTTAGCCTGAAAAACGAGCGTGAGTTAAAAACGATTCAACCTTTTACTTTGTATGAACTGACAGCTCAAGCAAAGTCCTGCTCGATAATACCTTTTAAACACGTGCATGTAACTATATAAAGATATATATATATTTAACTCTTACCGGTGCAGAGGAACAGAACATCTGCAGCTTTGCGCCATTAAAAGTCTGACCTGCTTTTGTTTATTTAGTTTCTGTTCACTTGTCAATTAGCGACGTGAGAACCTCCCGGAGGTGAGAAAAGCTCTGTCGGTGTAATTAGAGGAAGGGAGGCGGCCATCTGTCTCGCTGCTTCCATTTTCCTATTATTCTTATCAGTTCACACACACACACACACGGTTGTCCTTGAGACTGTTCCTGACCGCCCACGTTTTTTTCCTACACCTGCAGGTACTGCTTTCCCTTTGGACGACCAGACGGGGCCCTGAAGGCAACGCTCTCGCTGCAGGAGCGGGTAGGACCACACATTTAAAACTTCCTGTGGGCGGAGCCAATAATCAATCCACGTCAGCTGTCTAAATAATGAGTAACTGAGGTATTTAGGTTTTGCACAGCGTTACACTGAGGTAAACATATTCTCCATTGATCAGCTGCTTATTAGCATGCATATTAATTAATGGCGACTTATTAGGGGTTATAAAGCACTTATTAAGGCCTTATTCTGCATGGTTCTTCAACTGCTAGGCCACTTCCCACTCAAAGACTCCTTATTACTGTTTGTTAAGACTCGATTAGGATCCTAATGCTTTTCTCTGTACGGGCTTTAAATCAACAGCTTAACGTTGTTCAACAATGGTCTTTAAATAAACTTAGTATCGGCATAAATCTTCACCAGTTTATTAGATTAGGAAGGTTCGCTTTGTAATTTCAGAGAGGGCACTTTGGAAATCTATTTGCACCAAATGAGAAATCATAAAATACTTTCAACAGACATAAAAGAATCCCTCCATGTGTCTATTAACAAAATAATGTATAAATGAGGCTCTGATTGACGTGAACAAAAAAGAAGTGTAAATACTTCCCTCACTCAGCATAAGTTCCCCATTCTTAAGTGCACTCACTTTTAGTTTAATCACACATATACTGAAGTAAATATTATATCATAACAACTACTGAGATCAATTTGTTGAAAAGTGACTTAAAAAGTTACAAGTAAAGCGTTTATTAACACTTGAGTTTTGCGATGGTGCGCATGGAGTAGAGAGGGTGCGGTGGGAACCGCAGGGTTGGCAGATCGAACCCTACTGTCCATGTCGAAGGGTCCCTGAGCAAGACACCCAACCCCTACCTGCTCCGTGGCCAATGTAAAAAGCCATGGGTTAAAAATGCAATGTAAGTCGCTTCGGATAAAAGCGTCAGCTAAATGACCTGTAATGTCAAGTTTTTTTCAAAAACGGAGTTGAAATGTGCTTCCTAAATGTAATGATAATTGTTCTAGCGTAACATTAACACAACAGGAAAACAAAATGCAATCATTTAAGGATGCTACTTAGCCTAGCTAGCTAGCTAACGAGGAACTGGTGTTTCAGGTTCTGATGAAGGACATCACCACGCCGGTCCCTCCAGAGGAGATCAAGAACCTGGTGCGGAGATGTTTGGAGAACGCTGCTCAAATCAACTACAGTCAGCTGATTGAGTACGCGCAGGTTAAAGGTGAGATGTTTGGAGCTTTAAAAATCCATTTTCTACCATAAACACGCTGGTACTGTTGTACATGCTGTTCTACTGCGAGGAAGGTTCACTCTGACGCCCCCTGTGGACCAAAGTGGCAGTGTCCTTGAGCACCAGGTCAGACGGTCTGCCCTGGTTCTCCCTCCAGCAGATCCAGCAACGGCCTCGCTTTAAAGACCACAGTTCAGAAGGTCCAGAAGGAGGACTCCATTCAGGACCCATCTGTCACTCCCATCTAACGAGTTCCTCCTCTGAGGAGCAGGATATGAGCAGCATTGAATGATCTGGTTTGATTAGGCAGCTGATGTCCTCTGTGTCACGATGGAGTGTCTCTTCTCTCCTTCAGCCGATCCGCAGGCGTCTCCGGGGAAGCGTCTGGAGGACGCGATGCGTCTGGGGGAGCTCTGCATGGAGGTCCTGCAGCAGAACGACGAGCATCACTCCGAGGTAACGTCTGCATCCATCTGCTGCTATGACAATGGCTCTCAAACACAATTTTTGTTAAACTTTTCCACTTTTATTTGAGAGAAATCGATGCAACTATAAAAAGTGACAAACTGACACACAACCAAAGACAACAAGATTCCAGCCAACATGTTATAACCGTGTTTAAATTCGATTCTATTTGCACCTCCGGACCTTTACGTTTTTTATTTACTTACTTACAATTGTAAGTCATAAGTTATTAATTCAGTAACATTAAGTTGGAAAGACTCTGACTCGTATTTATTATTAATATTTATTATTATTACACATCAACACTTTACTTCTCAAGCATCCATTTTCCTCTTCAGCAGAAACTCAGCTGTCTTTTTTTTTTCTTCACTTGATCATTTCATTAACGTGTTTTGTTCACTTTTGTCCTCTTTCCTCCGGCTGTGCAGGCGGTGAAAAAGAACGCCCCCGCCGCCGTACGCACGCCGCCCCGCGTAGAACTGATCAATCACAGGTGTTGATCGGCCCTAAGTGGCATCTGTTTCTTATCTATTAATAACACGCTGAGCCGCTGCCATGGCGACCGTCCTCTCAGAGCTGAGCTTTCTTTTTTTTCTTTTTTTTTGCTCCGCAAGCTGTCACAATTAAATGTAGAGATGAATCATAATTGTTTTCACAGTTTATTTATCGCCATGTGTTCCTTTCTTCGTCCTCACTGTCGAGACTCGTTGTGATATTCACATTAAAAAGTTTACCTGCTGGACAAAGGGTCCTTTTCCAGGTTTTGCCCTTTGGGGGTTATACAGTGGGTCGTGATTGGCTCCAGAGGGGTTGTGATGTCATACGATCCTGCAGGTGCGTCCACGTGTTGAGCTCACAATCCAGCTGATCAATACAACAACATTCTCTTTCTCATTGGGAGTTCTTCATGTACAAAGTAGCGGATTGGAAATCCAGTTGTGTTTTAACAAACGTACCACAGCCGACATGTTGGAATGACTTTCCTTCCTGATGCTTCTGTTTGTGTGTTCCTGTGCTCCATCGGGGAAAGGGAAGAGAGGTGAGCTTCTTCTTGAATGTGCGTGTTTGTTGCTCCACGGGCCACTTGTTGTGTTGTTGTTGTTGTGTCACTTAGAAACTCTTCTCCCTTTCTCAGAAACATCAATTTGTTTTTTAAATAAATAAAATCCTGTCAGTTTTGTTGAGAAAAGCCTAATTTCTAAACAGGACTGTCTTATAAAGAATGAAATAATGTTTCTACTTCTTAGATGAGGTATTCCCTCGAGAAAAAGAAGAGACAGAACTCCAACCTAAAGAATCTAATGTGAGCCTGATGGAGTAACGTCTCTGGTAGCAACCTGTCAATCACAGTAGCCCCGCCCTAAAGTATCCCTTGCTTTACGGTCTATTAGAGACCTGTCAATCACACTAGCCCTGTCCTGCTTTGAGGTGTGTTTGGCTGTAGATCTTCACATCTTCATCCCATTCATCCGTCTCTGCAGCCTTCCGTTCTTCGGCTCTCGTCCTTGCGTCTCTCGCTAACACGTCTCGCTGCTCTTTGACTCCTCTGCTGCTTTCATGTCTCTTTGTAAAGATCGCTCCATCGAGAAAGACAATCCGCCATTATTGAAATGGATTCCTGGAGAAAAAGAGTAGTAAGACTGGTCAGACTCGTCAGTGAAAGAGAAGTGCAAAGGCCCGATGAGAAGGAGAAGCACTTCCCTTCTCTCCCCGTCTCACGTCTACAACCACTGACCTCCGTGCAGCGCTGTGCCATTCAAGGCCGGTTGCACTTTTCTCTCAATGTCCTTTAGTCGTCAATAGCGGCGTTCACCTGAGCGGACCTTCATCCGCGGGAGATCAACACGGACGGAATGCAGCAGCTCCTCTGGAGGTTTTATTTTGTCTTTTAGTTTAAAAGCAGCGACTGAATGTTTCTCCATTTATTGAGGTCGGCTTTCTTAATGAGATCAGGTCCTCCACGGCACACGCAGCCACACACAGCGCTCATCTCATTCCCTTTTCTTATTATGTTAGAGAAAATGCCGCTTTAATGTCAAAGGGATTTTAATTCATGATATATTTAAATGACAGAATGTAATTAAGCACCCAGTTAACAGGACACGCATTTAATTAGTTAAATGGCATCACCTTGAAGTGTTCTGATGGACTGTTGACGCACAATGAAACAAGCAACATTTAAAAGCTTCAGGAACGTCACCTGCTGCCTCCACACAGCGGCTAACAGCGCTAACGGAGGACTCGCCTGCTCTAGATTTGTGGTGAGCAACAAACCCTGAACTGGACCTCAGAGACCTTCTGAGGATCCAACAAGTCCCTTCAAAGGAAAACCATTTCCTCTTGACGTGGTTACACTAACGCACCTGACTACGCTAATGTAGCATGCGGTGGCTCTTGCACGTAAACATGTGCGTTCTCTGTTAAAATGTTGAGCGGTGAGTTGCACCCCGTCTTCGTAACAAACAGAAGAACTACTTCCTCTCAACACCGTTTCCTCCTGGGTTCTCGTCTTCTCCGTGTTCCTCAGGCGTTCTCGTGGTGGCCGGAGCTGATGGCGGAACACGCCGAGGCCTTCCTGTCTCTGTACAGAGCCGACATGGACGCCGCTCTGCAGGTGCAGCCCGTGGACTCCTGGGACAGCTTCCCGCTGTTCCAGCTCCTCAACAACTTCCTGCAAACGGACCGTGAGTTTGACCTCTTCGCTTTGTCATCGACCTCGTGTCCGTCAGCCAGAAGCAGCGTAATGTCCCGTGTGAGCACCGCTTCCATCAGAGGCATCCAAACACACTAAGACACCCAACATTCTGTTAGAAAGCTTAAATTCTGAGTATGAAGGCAGGGTTGATTCATCTGAGCCCACCGGTCACGTGACCATCCGTGGGTCAAACGAGAGGAGAGGAGATGCTGGAGGTAGAGGAGGATTCAGGATACAGCACGTTCAGTTTCTGTGGGCTGTGAACTAAAAACATGCACACACACACAGAGCTGCTTCAGGTTTTCTCTCTAATGGTAAAATCGAAAAAGCGCTCCAGATCCAAACTGAATTCTTTCTATCTTTCTAGTTTTACGTCATCAGATATTTTTAAAGTTGTACTTTGATTTGTTGTCTTAGTTGTTTCTTCATAATAACTTTAGCACATTGAGGTTGCAGCTTGCCTTCACCTATAAAGATATACACGTTGTAAAGTAGCTGGTATAATGCAGTTAAGTCTTTTGTCATGTGGTCTTCTCTCCACCGCTTCCTGCTCAGATCTTTAGTTAAACCATCGACTGATCGTATTGATGAAGCACAAGCGTGGATCGTTTACATCAAAGAGAAATGAAAGAGCCGATGAAAGATGGAGGCTGAAAGTAACAAGAGATTCATTTTGTTACATTTCAGCTTCCGCACAAACCTCCGCAACCATTTTCCATCTATTTGGTGGATTGATGAATTATAAAACCCTTTTTTTGCTTCCACCCGCTCGTGTTGGCTTTGTGCGTTTCTCCTTCTCAAGGTCGCTGCCGAGTGAAAGAAACCATGACCCGACAGAGCAGTCTTAAACTTCCTGCTTCCTTCCCCATGAGCACAACAAGGGAGAAACGCGCTCATTGTCTCCTCCGAGGCGCCGAGGCTTTTGTCCGGGCGCCAGCGGAGATTTGGCGAGATGCGAGGCGTTATTTAACATGGCTGATGCCAAAGTACCTCGAATACAGTAACAGGCAGACAGCCCAAGGGCGCAGACCCACAAAGCAGCCCAGCGAGCGCTTCCTCCTCCCGTCTCCACCGCTTCTCTCTCGTCTAATTACCATTCTCCGTGAGCGCCGTAATTATTGCGAGTGTCACAACATTAGCCGACTTGAATTGAAGCGTGATGAGGCGAGAGGCACAACGCGCATCGCAGAACTGGCGAGATCATGGTTGTGACTGTTTGCTCAAATGAGGTCCTTCTCTTTTTCTTGTGGTAATTACGTCCGCCGCTCTGTGAGGTTTCTCCCCGCGGCCGAGACGAGTGCTGAACAACCGCTCACGGCGTTTCTCGGCTGGCCGGCCGCTGCTCTTCCAGGGTCGTCTTCTCTCGGACGTTCAGTGGAGGGCTTCAAATGCTCACTTGATTGCCGGAGTTTGCCCCCCCACACACACACACTTTCCCGCCCCCTCGAGGGCAGAAAGGCGACTGTTAATGACCACCGAGAGGAATTAAAACTAATGAAGCCCTGAGAGAGAGAAGCCGACTCGCTCCTCGCTGTCATCTCAGAGAGGGGGGGGGCAGCAATGTCAAACACCTGTGCACTCCGCACAAACCACACCTGTACCCACAGACGGAGCATTTTGGTTTGTTTGTAACCAAAAGTCTCACAATAGGGGGAGGAGCTAAGGACCAGAGGAGTCGCCCCCTTGTGGTGACTACACAGAATGCAGGTTGGAGACACAGAATGCAGGTTGGAGACCAGATGTAACGTTAATTATTTGTAGGCAGAAGCAACGGAAATGGGGCACTCGCTGTTGTTTAGAAACAGATCTCAGGTCGGCCCAGTCGATGAAGTCAGAACCAACGCTGCGACACAGTCGAATCAGTCAGTCAAGAGGTTGGAGTTCATGCAAGTTTATTCTTGAATAAAGACATGAACCTGAGCGGACCCTCTGTCTGAAATGTATAAATGTTTTCATATGTATAAAAACGTTTCCTCGACCCACCTCTGTAGTGCTGTCAAGTGATCCGACTGGATGATGCCACGTCTGCTCACCTGCTCCTCTTCTCCACAGCTCACCTGTGCAACGGCACCTTCCACAAACACCTGCAGGCCCTGTTCGTCCCCCTGGTTGTGCGCTACATCGACCTGATGGAGTCGTCCATCGCCCAGTCCATCCACCGCGGCTTTGAGCAGGAGACATGGCAGTCGGTCAAGTAAGACTCCGCACTCCGCTGCTGTCTGGAGGGTGTAGTAAAGTCAGCTCGCTACCACACAGGCTTTGACTACGTCATGGTTTTAAAGAGGTGCGTTCAGGTACAAGGCAGGTCAGGCCGCTTTGTCTTACTATATAACATTTGATGTGTAAGTGCTTCATAGCATAGAACAATACCAATGAAATGATCTACACATTACATTATAAAAGACAACAATTGCCTGCCTCAATTTCAGCCTCTAGTCGATGTTTGTGACGCAGCTTTATGTTAAAAATTAGCTCGAGCTCTCAATTATTTAATTAAAACTCCACACATATTAGATCCATGTGGTTGAGCATTTACCTTCTATGTAGCTGAAGTACAACATAGAATCCATATACATGTACAGTACCGGTCAAAAGTCCCAAAACATCTTCTCCTCCTATTGAAGAGTCGGTACGTCGTGAAGAACATTTTGTGAGGGACGCACAATCAATCAAGTTTAGCGTATCGTTTACTTCAGTGATGAATTCACATGGTGGTTCATCTTCATCCGCTCGGCCAGCTCCGCCTCTTGCGGTTGGCTTTCGCCTCTGTTTGCCCCGGGCAGCGAGGTGCGACACTCACTATGACGGAAACAGACCACAGGACAGCGAAGGAACAGGAGGAGGCGGAGCTTAGCACGGCGCTCAGGCAGCAAGGACGCCATGAGAGGAGGCAGAGTGAATTGAAGTGAGCGGGGGCTTCTTGTATTGATCAGTGGAACAAGTGGCTGCTTTTGTACGTCTCCTTTCTCCTGGTTACCGTCTCTATTTCTTCTCTCTTCTCTCATTGACGCCTCGCGCTGACTCCCACCCGCCAGGTCCTTAACTCACAATCTAGCCAGCGTTCCTCTTCCCAAAGTCCCGAGCCTCCCTCTCACGCTGCCACAGATGCCCAGCTTCTCAGCCCCCGCCTGGATGGGCCCGCTGTGTGAGAACACGTATGTACAGGGGGGGTATACTGGACTAGAGGTCTTCACACGGTCTGAGAGCTGTAGAACCAAGATGGTGTCCGCACAGGCGGTGGGACTGAGATGGAGAGCTTCTGGTCTGCTCGCTTCTCCTCCTCTGAACCCTGACAGCAACAGTTGGACTTTTACTGAAGCTCAACATGCTGATGTTTACAAGAATTGTTCAAACTAACGGTGAGATCCCCCTGCTGCCGAGTCAACGCGTTGCCCCGCCTCTCTGTGTTATTCTTATAGTATATAGTACATATATAGTATATTGTGTACTGTATTATATATTTGACATTATTCGTCAGCTCCTTGTGAAGGCCTCTAGCTGTCCTCCATCCGTCCTCCGTCCGTCCCCAGCGTCCGTCCAGTGTCTCTCCGTCTGTCCGCATGTTTGTCGGAGATGAGTCCTCCGGCTCAGCATGAGGCCGCATTGCCGTTAGATGGTTTCTGGATGCGATGAACGTCCGTGTGGCGATAACACAACAACTCCGTTTCTATTGCAGCTTTCACGGGATGAATCTGCCTGACGTCTTGTAAGTTTGTTCAGTAATTCTGTCCCTCTGGACAAAGCAAAGCAGTATTCCACACAGAGGCTCCCGACTGTCCATGAGTGCAGAGTTATGGTTGTCAGTAGATGAGTTCAAAATGATCCATGTATGCAGATATTTAAGGTATTAAAAATCCATTTAAGAAGAAAATACAAAAGAAAAGACATGAAACATCTCTAAAAGAAATCAAATCTATCTATCAAGTGAACAAAGGAAGGAACTTGTGAAGACTCACACTGCTGTTAGAGGTCAAAGGTCACCAAAGGACCCGAAATGAAGTCTTTTAAATGGACGCTATTAGAAATGAAAGCATTCAGAAACCCTTTAAGCTATGTCTGTTATGGAGGCGCTGCTGGTGCCCCCCCCCCCCACACTGTCCCTCTACCTCACTTCACTTGGCCCTCCTCGATCCGAGCTGGCACTTCATTAGCGAGCACAGACGGGCGAGTGGGATCGTCCCGTTCCCCCGGGGAAGGGGGCGTAGCGCGCTCAGAGAAGAGCCCCACTAATTAGACGTGGGGGGGGGCGCGGACTCGGCACCATAGCGTTTATTCCTGTGCGCCACTTGTTAAGGTAACAGTCTTTTAAAGGCGGCAGTGGGAAGTGAGGGCCCCCCTCCCCCATCCCCCCGTGGCTGTCGGCGTAGCCGGGGCGCTGTACACTTGCATGTCGTTGCCATGTGTTGCTGTGTAACCTGTTCTCAGGGGAGGGGGAGGGGGGGGGGCGTCCATCTGTCTCACAGCTCGGCATCAAACTACCACCTCCAACCTGTTGAAGGTCCCGAGTGCCCTCAGAGCCGCGAATGAAGCAAACCAGGAAAAGTTTATTTATTAAATGTTTGACGAGACCAAAAACCCTCAATGGTCCCTGAGATGTTGAAAGAGTGCAAATGCAACGCAAGAACCAAAAACACAAACAACTCACCATCAAACAGCAAGTGAAGCTGAAAGATAATAACACTATTATTATTCAAATTTAAAATCGTTAAAGGAGTTTAAAGCCACACAGCATCACGCTTAAAGATACTTTACACTCACTCACACAGGAAGTGAGGTCATCTTTAAAAAGCAATAACCCGCCCTCCCTCGCCCGCAGTAACGGCTCGGCCACCTCGGAGGACCTGTTCTGGAAGCTGGATGCTCTGCAGATGTTCGTGCTGGACCTCCACTGGCCGGAGGCCGAGTTTGCTAAACATCTGGAGCAGAGACTGAAGCTGATGGCCAGCGACATGATGGAGGCCTGCATCAAGAGGTCCACCTCCTCCCCCTCAGCACACAGTCACCGCCCACTTTCTACCCCGAAAACCGCTCCAACATACATGTCACGGCCTTCTGTCGTGTAACAACAACGTGTGTTAAAACGCTTCTTCCTTTCGCCCCGCAGAACAAAATCGGCGTTTGATTCCAAAATGCAGAAAGCGAGCAAGTCGACGGACTTCCGCGTGGCGCTGTCGGTCTGCACCATGTTCAACGTGCTGATGGACGCCAAGAAGCAGTGCTCCAAACTCTGCGTGCTGGACACGGGCCAGGAGGTACGCTCGCGGTCACGTGACCCCCTCCGCTGCCCCCCGACACAGCTGATATTGATTTACAGAAGCTGAATGGTGACGTTGCATCTTTTCGTTGTGAATGAAGCCTCGTTACCCCGTTCCGTCACGCAGCGTTTCCTTCTGGTTCCTCTGAGGAACGATCCGAATCGAGGCGGAAGGACGCGGCCAGAATGTAGCTGGTAGATAACAGGAGACGTCTTTCGTGTCCTCACTCTGATCAGTCGGCTGCTCGAGTGGACCGCTCGGATGGACGGTCAACAGAAGTTGACCTTCGGCTCTGCCGACCCCCCACCGACGTAAACTCTGTTGATTCTGTTTGAGGAAATGTTTAGTTTGATGTCACTGACTCTTCTCCTCCTGTCCTCATGTCCTCGTGTCCTCGTGTCCTGCACGTCGTTGTTTGAATCCCAGATTGACAAACAATGGGTGAGTCCCTCTATCTTCTTTTTGTCCTCGCACTTCTCCACATGAACAAAAACAACCGTTTGGTCCCTTTTCATGACAGCGATATTAACGAATGTTAACTTATTAGTTGGAATAATATATTTCATGTTCATCTCTCTGCGACATTTTGCTTTCATTGAAATGATGAAAGTTGATTCAGTTAAAAGTTCTGACATCAGCAGACATATTGATTATTTCTCCCCATGAATCTGGTTCAGTCGATGCCATTTGCCAGTTGGTGTTGTGAACAAGGCCCCCTGACCTCTGACCCCTGACTGGCAGTCTGAAGGGCCAACGATCCAGACCCTCCGTCTCCGGTCCTCAGCCCTTCTTCCTTCCATCCGACCAAAGTCTTTTTCTAACTTTGCTTTTTCTGGTGGGAACATTGGCATCCATATTCGTTACAAGGGGGGCGGAGCCGCCTGCAGACGAGGGGCAGTGCCCCTTTACAGACCGCCATTAGCAGGGGGCCGATCGGCTCCCGAACCAATGAAAGCGCTCATCAGCTTGCGCGGGTCATTAGAAGGGTGTCGGGGGGGGTCGTGTTGAAGACGTGACCGGGTTCACAATCTAAAACATCTCAAAGGGCTGAAGTAGCACCCAAATGTTTTTAAAAGCTCTAATTGTTCTTTTCAGGGTTTTTTGGGATGGGGGGGTTCTCCCGCTCTCTGCGTCGCCCTGTGGCGATGCTAATTGAGGTAAGAAGAGAAAGAAAAGAAAGGGAAGCTCTCCAAATCTGCCGAAAAAGATGCGGAGCGCTGAAAGCAAACTGCTGCCATTTTGTGGACTTTTGGAGGGGGGGGCTTCGGGGGGGGGGGCAGTGACCTCCCAGGACCCCCAATTTGTCAGCGATCTGTGGGCTTTGTTGATTGAAATTTTTAATTTGGGTGTTCTTTAGGCGCCCATTGAAAGGCCATTGTCACAGAGAGATGACCCCCCCCCCCCCGCCATTCAGCTCAGACCCTCCTTCCTTCAAGGGAAGAGGTGCCATGAATATGTTTTAGGGAGGGGGGAACATGAAATGGCGGATTAATTGAATCTGGTGTGAGTCTTTGGTCCTCGCAGCTGGACCGACGCTTTACAGAAATACAAGGCTGCTCTCATTGGGGGGGGGGCACAAAAAGTATCCTTCAGATTCCAGATTCCAGCGTGGACGGGAATGTCATTCATGCACAAAACGCTCCTATTAGCTGCTTAGCTCAGTGTGTGTGTTGGAATCATTTTTTGTCTTTGTGTCTCCTCAGTTTGCTGAAAATGAAAATAAAATATTGCTTAATCCCCCCCCCCCCCCCCCAGCAACAATACCACTCCAAAATCGATGTTCTGATTGACGAGGCGTTCAAAGACATGATCTCTTCCCTCGTAATGAAGGTAAAATGTCTCTTTATGTAATCATATAATCCTCTCACACTTTTTAATATTTATTTTAGGGGGGGGGGGGTTAAACCTTTCTTCTTCCAGTAACATTCCCCATTTCTTTAATATTGAATTATTGGTAAATTCTGACGACTTTGTTATATAATTTGTATGTGTATGTTTTCGTTATTTAGGATCATTTCTATTGGATAATATTTTATTTTTTAATGCGTGGTTAAGTTTCACTCAATTTGATTTACCATCTATGTTTTTCTTATTCTGCATTTATTCTTGTTGTCATTGCATCATTTGCTTATGACAATTTTATCTCATTGAAATAAATGAAGCATCCGTCACAGGATGAAGAAACATCTCAAAAGAAGTAGAGCAAAGCCCGACTGCATCGGCACATTAATGTTGTTTCTAGAAGGCACGATAGAAAGAGAAGGGAAGGCAGTACATTGTGCCCCCCCCCCCCTCCCCTGCAGCTCGCGGCGGTCTTGGACGGCGTCCTCTCCAAGCTGTCGAGATACGATGAAGGGACATTCTTCTCTTCCATCCTCTCCTTCACCGTGAGTATTCTCCTCTTTGTGCTTCTCACGGGACGACCTTAGTGCTGGAAACCAGATCCTCAGCACCTCTTCTTCCCCCCCCCCCCGTCCCTGTAAGGTGAAAGTAGCTGCCAAATATGTGGAAGTCTTTTGCTCTTCGCCCATGTTTCTGTTCAGACCCTCGGAGCTCTTTGCTTGTTGTTGTTCCTGAGTTTGTTAAACACGTGTGAAAGATAAAGAGCGTTTCTTTTTCATTCTGTCTGCCGCTCTGGAGCCAAAGATCACACAACGAGCCCTAATTAATTGCACTTGTCCTTAGAGATGTGTTTTGCTGAAGTGTCGCTTTGTGGGCGTCGGCGTTCTGGTGTCGAGCCGTTAATGAACATCGGCGACGTGGCGGGGATCAGAGGTGGAGGGGGAGGAGTTAAAGCGTGGAGGTGGTGAGGCGTTAACGTTGGAGGTGTGAAGGAGAGAGAGTTTAATCTCCAGAATTAGATCTCGCAAAGACGAGGTGACCCCCCCCCCACCCCTCCCAACGTGTTCAACAGCTCAAAACTAACTAACAACAGCTCCCGAGGGTCTGCTTCCTTCTTTTAATCTCCGATATGAATCTTGGCAGTTTTTGAAAAGGATCCACTGGGATTGGAGATGTTTAAAAGCCTCTCAGGAGGAGGAGCGTTTGGCTGTGAATGAAATGAAATCACATTTCCTCTTGAACGCCACCAGACGATCAGATTTCGATGCTGCAGCATCATTTCTAATGCAACGCTGTCAACGACCTCATCAACAGGTCATCGCCGTCTTCTGCAGAAAGTGAATGGTTCTTTGTACATTGTACAGAAGCAGCTCGTGGAGGAAGGGGGGGGGGGGGGTCTTGTCTGTTTAGTTTTGTTTTTTTCTGACCGAGGTGTTTTATTTTCAGTGAAACACTCTGAAAGAACTCAACTTCCTTCTGGTAAACAGTGGCACTATTTGTGGTCGAGGCTTTTATTGTGAAAGGTACGAACAGTCAGACAGTTATTCCTTTTCAGACTCTTGTCTGAAAGGAATAATAAAGGAGCCTACGGGTTGTTGTCCTGAATACGTCCTATCCCGTAAACAATAACAACCTGTTAGCAGTTTCCAGTGGTCAATGCTAAGCTAGCATTGTGTTAGCTCTGGCGTTCTCACGCTGAGTCAACAGCTGAGATGAAGATCAGCACAACGATCCCACCTGGCCTCCTTAATCCCCCCCCCCCCCCCCCCCCTGCCCTCTGTGGTGCGTCCGACCTATCCCATCATGCTCTCTGGTTTCCGTCCAGACTTCCTCGCCCCCTGAAATTATAATGTAACCGCTACCTCCGCCTTTTTGGTCTTTTGTGTGGAGGGAACCTGAAGCAGGTAAGCCTCTTTTCCAGGTGCGCCCCCCCTCCCCCCGGCCGCCCTCTCCCATGAAGACGTGAAGTGTTTACACTTTGAAGACTTTTTCTTTCTTTGTTTTATAGTAAACACTTCCTAGTCATCCAGCGATGCAACAACATCCTTCACATCTTCATCTCTCATCATTTTAATGTGGTTAAAAAACAACATTCTGTCTTTCTTGCTTTTCATCTTCCACAGATTTTAAAGCGTACAAAAAGTAAACTCAACTTCTAATATTCCTTCATCTTTAAATTATATAAACAGAGGTTTATTTAAAGTGTGCGGCAGGAATAATAACCATAAAACATGAACTGTTCACTAAAGCCCCACTTCATCATCATGGGGATTCATCTCCCAAATAAAGACATAGAAGTAAACATACCAGCATATCGCGTCATATCATTCATACGTACCTGTACCCCGTACTCATCAGATGTCACTTAGAATGTCCCTCACTCAGGAAAAAAAAAATCTACAACAAGGACACGACCAATCTCATTTATGCTTGAAGCATCTGTGAGTGTCAAAGTGACTGAGAAACCACCCTGGACGTAGAAATGGAGGGAGGAATTAATCCAAAGACGGGTGGAGGGTCTAGTGAGAGTCTGGTGGAGGACCTAATGAGAGATCTGTAACACTCATAATGTTCATCACTCAGTGTCGAAGGAACACAGCCAAGACACCAGTGACTGACAGCTTCACACGTCCCATAGAACATATGCAGGAACACAAACAAACAAACAAACCTATTATTACCACCATCCTCACCATCATTATCATCATCATCATCATCATCATCATCATCACCCTCACCATAATTATCATCACCGTCCTCACCATCATCACCACCGTCCTCACCACCACCATCCTCACCATCATCATCATCATCATCACCACCACCATCCATCATCGCCACCATCATCACCACCACCATCCATCATCGCCACCATCATCACCACCATCCTCATCATCATCTCCACCACCATCGTCACCGTCATCATCATCTCCACCACCATCCCCACCATCATTACCACCACCATCCTCACCATCATCATCACCACCACCATCCTCACCATTATTATCCCCATCACCACTACCACGCTCACCATTATTACCATCATCATCACCATTACTACCATTACCATCCTCACCATTATCACCACCATCATCATCACCATTATTATCATCATCATCACCATTATTATCATCATCATCCTCACCATTAGCATCATCATCACCATTATTATCATCACCATTATCACCACCACAACCATCCTCATTATCATCACCACCACCACCATCCTCACCATTATCATCATCACCACCACCATTATCATCATCACCACCACCACCATCCTCACCATTATCATCACCACCACCATTATCATCATCACCACCACCACCATCCTCACCATTATCATCACCACCACCATTATCATCATCACCACCACCACCATCCTCACCATTATCATCATCACCACCACCACCATCCTCACCATTATCATTATCATCACCACCACCACCACCATCCTCACCATTATCATCATCACCACCACAACCATCCTCATCATCATTATCATCACCACCACCACCATCCTCACCATTATCATCATCACCACCACAACCATCATCATTATCATCACCACCACCACCACCATCCTCACCATTATCATCATCACCACCACAACCATCCTCATCATCATTATCATCACCACCACCACCACCATCCTCACCATTATCATCACCACCACCACCATCCTCACCATTATCATCATCATCACCATTATAATCACCACCATCATCATCATCACCACCACACTCACCATTATCACAATCATTCGCACGTGATTTTGTTTTTTATTAATTAGTTTGGTTTTAATACTCTGCTGATGTTCAGCACGTCCCTGAACCTTTACAAAAGGATTTGTAGATGTCATTGTTTAAGTATAAAAATTATTTATGTGGCGTGTTTCCTCCGTCCTCTCCTGTTGGGCTGAAGTCTCTGATGTGTCGGGCAGCTTTGTCACCTCGTCAGAACGGAGAAAATAGGTGAATGATGGGACTAATCCCCGGGGGTTCGAGGGAGGGAAGATTGATGTCGCAAGGGACAACAAGGGCAGTAATATGTTGCCAGTGACACACACTCAGGTGGTGTAGTGACCCCCTCCACATCCATGCTGATTTGTTTTGTCCTCCGATGCTTTCTGGACGCGTTGAGGTTCAAGAAGTTGAGTTCTTCCACAACAAACTGGGAAATCCTAAGGTGTCTTCATGCAGAGCTGGTGGCGCACTGAGGTTTACAATGTAGGTGCTTCAGCAATAAGCTTCAATGCAGGTAAATAAAGAAAGCTGAGATCAATATGATTATTATTATAATTCCTCCCCCGGATGTATGATGTCAGATATTGATGTTGATGCCAACAGTAAAGATCACGTCAAATCATGCAGAGGATCCCCTGCATGCAGAGGATTATGGGTACGCTGACAGGCCTGACCCCTCCCCCTGTGGACACAGCACTCACCGCGCCCCTCCTTCCCCGCGCACACACGCACATACACACACACACTACAGATGCCCTTGCAGCCATGTGACCCCCTTTAACCCCTCGGCGTCTGCAGGTCCGTCTGAATCACCGTTCAGTGTCTGACGGATCTGTCTGTCTGACATAACGTTTGACTTTCATTCATCAAGAGAGCTTCCTCTGTTACCACGGAAACCGAAACCATCGTTTACTTGACCAGAGGGAAAAATGACCAGAACATTTGATCATCCAAATAGTTGCTGGTTTATTGTTGATTCACCAGTTAGTTGACTGGAAAGCAGTTTTTGAGTTAATTAAAAATGAGAGGAAAATGAACCTAATGACAATGTTTTCCTAAAATTAGTTGTGTTCTTTAAACCCAACTAAATAGTTTCTGTTCTTCTGCATTGAGAGTTGTTTTGATAAATGACTGAAAGTATGTCGAGCCTCAGACAGACCGCGACGTACTATGTATTCTATATATATATATATATATATATAATGTGAGAAGCGTGTGGCGGTGCACATGTCACATGCCACACATGAAGGTGATGTTGTCGGTGTGTTTTTCCTTCAAACGTTCCCACCTGACATTTTGTGTAAAAATCCTGGCCTTTGGGCCTTTGAGTGAAGCCAAAAGATTTCAGTGATGTCAGAGCAGTCACAGTAAGGGTTACGGCTGCACTGTGAGCTTCTCCATCGTTTGTTACGTCCTAGTTGTGCGTATTTGTGTCTAACTGCTTTTCAGTTTCAGGAAAATATATTCGTATTAGTAAGTATTCATTGTGGTGCTGTCATGTCTAAATAAAAGGCATTATACAGTGGACCTTCTGGGTGGAAACACAAATACACAAAGTAGTCAAATAAACACCTAAATGTGTATTTTGGGTATTTTCCTTCCACCAGTCTGAAAGAAGCATAACAGCCTCAAAAACCTCAAAATTGTCAAGTGCACAATGAGAGAGACGAATTCTGACTTCAAGGCGACAATGAAGAACAAAGTCCTTTAATTGTCACATTAAGGAAATGAATTCCCACTGAGACTCTTTTCTTCCGTGAAAAGTGAAAATAAGAAGAAATGAAAAGCTGACCTTGAACACAGTAAAGACGGGAGAGATGAAGCCGCCCCCTGATTGTTGTTGTAGGTCAACAGAGACTCACTAAAACCTCTCAACTCGTCTTTTGTTCTCTTCAGAATTTGATGAATTCTGTGCTGAAACTTAATGAACGACATGAGCAGACTCGGCGGAGATGTCTGATTGACCCTGAAACACGTCACTGGAGCAAAATGACTTACTGGAGCGTGATTGCTTCCTGCCTGCTTTTATTGTGTGCTACAGGTGTCGAATGACACAGCGCTACACAACCAAAGAACGCTTTTTTGTTAAATAGTGTGGCAAGAAACTGAGAATGCGCCCTTGTTTTTTTTATAGGGAAGATTTTTCCTTTTCTTCAAACTTAATAGAATTCCTCATTGAAAGATCTAATATTTGAAAAGGAAAGCTGTGATGCATTCTGGTAGTTGTGTGTTTTTCCTGTTTGCATCACTGTTTCTGTATCATCTCACTGTGGATGAATGCGCGCACTGACTGTTGATGTTGACCTTCACGTTGAGGTGTTTGTGTGTCTTCGTTCCTGCAGAAACCCGGGATGGATCTGGCCGACACCTACATCACCTTCATACGGCAGAACCAGGACATCCTGCGCGACCGCATCAACGACGAGCTGCACGTGGAGGAGGTGTTTGAGGTGAGCGCGCGCTCCCACGCTCTTATTTTGCCGGGTTTGTCCACAAAGCTCTTAAAGATATCTGTAAACTGCTTAAAAATAATATCAGTGAGCCTTTCAAAGTAAAAGTGAAATAAATATAAAGATGCACTGATTGGAAAGCACATAAACGGATCAGCTTGATTTCTTCTTGACGTTAAATGTGATATTCTTTAACGTGTGTCGAGTGAGACGTGTAGATCTTAGTAATGGTCCTCACAGGAAGCCGTGCTTCAGATGGACTTGTCTCCAGATGTGTGGCCACTGATCCGCGTCGTCTCCAAACACAACACTTCATTCGCTCCAACACAAGCTGCTATTGGTTCCCCGCTTCCTCTTCGGCTCCCGCTGCGTTCTGCTGTCACACGTTGTGTTTTCTGTTTCTAAAGATTAGATCTGTAGGATGCTGAGTATCTCTCAGTTGTCAATTTTCCTCCATCATGTCCTCCGTCTTCATGGCGTCTCCCAGCGGTTGCCCCCATCCCCTCTCCATTTCATACTCATCAAGGCTTTCTTCCCTTTAGATTTAGAAAAGGCTTCCGTATCTCGTGTATCTGTTTTCATTGGTCAAAGCGCCTATACAATCTAAATCAGTAAAGGGTATGATTTATAAAGAGATCCATTCTTTCTTGTAATTCACTGCTTTCCCCCTGTAGCCTTCACATTAATAACAGACTCGTGAGGGAGGACTGCACTTCTCTTCAATTAAAAGTCCTGTCTTTCTCCGCTCTATTTTCATTTGTAATGTGAGAGGGTGAAATATTGAATATATATATATATATACATATATATATATATATATATATATATATATATATGAGAGAGAGAGAGAGAGACATGTCTACCTGTCACCACGGACCAAAACGAGTCTGTTATTTACATGAAGTCCGGATACAATAGAAAACGATCTTTGGTATCCAGCATTAGAATCAAAGGGTCCCTGTTCCCCTGACGAGCAGCAGCAGGGTAGAAACACCGTAACACACTGACGAAGATATCAGCGATAGGTCGATTAGAGAAGACATGATGTCATTGAAAGAGCTCCAATCAAATCCCAGCGTTACTTCTATTACACTTCTGTCCTCCAAAAAGACCCTTTTCCTCCTCAGTAATTCTCCGTCGTGTTCAACTTTTGGGTCAAATTCCCGTCTCAGCTCGGCATTTGATCAGTAAGCTCTCATCTCCTCGTGTCCTTTTTGCAACGTGCACGTAAAAACTCTCAAAGTGCAAGCGGCACAATCCTTCACAGTCGGGCGCCGGCGTGCTCGAGGTCTGATTTCTTCGGCTTTCGGAGCAGCAGTGGTTTCCATTCGAGGCCAAAAACACCGACTGCTTCTGTTGACCCGTTTATCACTTAGCGGAACACCAGGAGCCGTCTGTCCGCCCCTCCATCCCACGCTGTCTGTTTTGTGCACTACCCCCCTCCCTTCCCCCCAGGATACAGATTTGGAAGAATATTTGTTAGCGCAGAGTTGCAAAACACACCTCGGCTCACCGCCCCGAGTCGATGCAGCGGACATGGCGGCTCAGACCCTCGCACACATTAGCGCCGCGGAGCCCAGCGATGGATTTCTGCCACCTGCCGCCTCCTCCGAGGGCTCTGTGTGTGTGTGCGTGTGTGTGTGTGTGTGCGCGTGTGTGTGTGTGTGCGCGTGTGTGTGTGTGTCTTGGTCTAATGGAGCTCAGAAGAGCCCAGTCATGCACCGAGGAGGAGGTGATGGCGGGGGCCTCGGAGTGTCTCCACTCAGCACCAGTTTGTGTGCAACAAAAGTAAACCTCGTCAGGCGTCCCGCCAGGTGCATTATGGGTATGCCGTTTGTCTAGCAAAGTGTTAGTCAACACGGACGTGTGTGGAGGAGGAGAAGAGCCCGTTAGCGTGTGTAGCGCATGTGAGCATGCACGCAGCGGCAAACGTGCATGCTCACATGCGCCTGTTGGTCTATTTGTGTACAAGAGCTCACCAGGGAACGCTTTGTGTGAATGAGGAGTGTAATGCGCAAACACACACACACACGTCAGATCAGCCTTATGAAGCAGCTGAGGAGGTGAAGACAGAAATGTATCAGAAGTCATTTCCTCTCGTGGTTTCCTTGAAGCGGCTCTGGTACAGCAGGTGGCTCGAGGGTTCGGCGTTTCACTCCCAGTTTAATCCTCCTCTACGAGTCCCTGAACAAGACATTGAGCCCAAAGAGGCTCTTAGGATTTGATAATACTGTGATAAATATAATGTTCCTAGGATTCGTTTTGAGAAAAATATAATAGAAAAATTCAAATTTTTGGAAACCAAACAAGACCTTTTGTTCCCCAAGGATATATTTTTAGTTTTACAACAACATAGAATAATTTTATTATATTACATATAAATATTATATATAATATATATTATAATATATTATTAGATTTTCTAAAGGTGACACCTGATAAAAGCACAAATAATCTCATGCCACAGATATTTCAGATGAGAAAACAATATTTTGAGTCTCAATTGTGGCACTTTTTAGGATTTAGCAGTCTTTTTTTTTTCTTTTTTTTGTTGCCAAAACCAGAATGTGTCAGATTTCTAAATGACATCATTACTGCGACACCACCAACGGATGCAGCCTCCGCTTGTCATGTAGAAATTGTTTCTGACAGGACTAATGCAGACCCACAATGCCGTGCAGACCCCCTCCGCCCTCCACACATTCCCTCCATCTGTTTTCACTCTCGTCCTCTAATCAGCTCAATTAAGGAGCGTCTTCGTACTCAATTTCCACGACTGTTAACGCGGCTGGCGAGGCGACCGTCAGGCAGCTGATTAGCCGCTCTGAGGAGAGCTCCATGCCCAGAAACTCAAATGAAGGACTCATTGAGGAGGAGGAAGGAAATGAGAAGAAATCATGTCAAAAGCAGCAAAATATAATCCAGTAATTTCCACATCCTCGAGCATCTGTTAAGTCAAGAGCACGAGGCGATTGTCAGCGAGCTGATTAGCATACAAGTCGAATTCCAGCGTATAAATCTTGAGGAGAGAGGAGGAGGTGAACATGATGGAGGACATGATGATGGAGAAGGAGGAGGACATGATGACGGAGGAGGAATGAAACATATAATCTGTCACACACAAAGGGGACGAAAAAATTAATAAAAGATGTCACACATGAGGCAACATTTCACACGTAAAGGTACTTCAACGTGCTTCACATAAGATACAAAAACATTAAAGACAGAAACTACTTCTTTTTGCTCCGAATAATGTTAAAAGTCTGTCGCTGCCTCTTTTTTTCTTCCATTAAATGTGATTGCATTTATTTTCACTCCAAAAAATAAAGGCCTTTCATTTTTTTAGTTGGATTTCAATCAACAAACATCTTGGAAGACGTAAAACTATGCATGACACTAATTATGTTATATCATCAATAACTAAACGTTAAAAATAAAACCTGAGGAGTTTCCTGTAATCGCAAAAACAAATGGGCCAAATTCCCAAACGATGGCCTCTGAATTCCGTGTGTGAGCCTCGTCTTCTGACTCTTCCCATCGAGGTTCAACGATTTCAAAGAGCAATCTTCTTCGGAGTTTATTATTTTCAAAAGAAGAAGAAAAGCGATCAGGAGCTGTGATTTAAATCCTTTGACAGTCTACATAGATCTTCTCGTATTTAGATGAGACACTATCACCTAGCTTACATTGAGGCGCTAGCGTGAAGGAGGTCAGGGGGGTCGATCCCACAATAGATGGAATCAAACATTTGCGTGGCCCCCGAACCACCACGGTGTTTTGGCTTTCGTCAAGTGAATGAAATAACCTTTGCACTGTTTTTCTCTCTTAGATTGGAAGGTAATTACAGTTCTTGTCGGAGTAGAATTAAGTGTGCGAGCGGCTCTTGAAGCAGATCTGAATATTACGGGTCATTACTGTGGCAGAGCAATTTTCCCGAGCATTCTTGTTTGACTGGTGACTCAATAAAAGCCGCCCCATTGTGTGCATTTTACCAGCAGCGAGTGAGGACTGCTCTTCAGGTGAGGGAAAAGGGTGCGTTTGATTTCGCTGCAGTTGCAGCACGGGTGGCAGAAGGTGCGAAGGCGGAGAGTTGAATGAAAACCACAAAAGACGACTGCTGCGAACTTTTTAAAGCAGAGCCGTGAACTCTTCCTCAGAAGAAAAGAGGATGCTGGCGGTATTCAGACCTTTTTAAATGAGTAAACCCAGTAGTTTGTTTTTTCAGAAGCTGCCGGCGAGCAAAATGACAAACTGTCCTTGTTCACAGAGCAGACATTAACATAACGTGTCTTTTAATCATGGTCTTTTGGAGGGGTTTCAAGATGCTCCTCAGCGTGTTCCTGACTCCTGGAGCAGCACGAGGATGCTTTCAGGGGCGTGAATGAAGCCGTTCAGCTGGTTCCTGTACAGAATGCGCTCTGGTGGTTCGAGGTCGCCTGATCCTCACAAAGAAATGTGTTATACCGACCTTTTACATGTAGGCCCTGTTTGATCGCTTTCAATGCTCCTGTGCTTCATGCTTTGAGGCTCGCTGTGCTCATATCCAGGTTTGAGGCTTGGATCTTTCTCCTCGGCTTGGTGCTCCACTTGGATTCACTGCCGATGTATTTGTCTTTTGTTTTGGCTATTTGCGGTTTAAATATCAGATCTCAGTGTGAACTGATCACGGTGTGAAAGACAAAAGGAATATTAACAGAAATGTAGAATAGAGCAGGCGTTTTTTCAAAATGCAGCTTTAGTCGATACTTAAACAGGTTGAAAAGATAGCGATGGAAGCTGGTGTAGAAGACATTAAGTAACAACTCTCTTCCTCTTTAGTCACCATTACAACCATTAAGAAGCAAAAGCAGCATATTAAGACATTCAGTATACCTTCAGTAGCTAGCGTAAAAGTGCTCATGCTAGTTATGCTAACGTTCTTTGCTAATGTTAGCTCCACTGGTTTTTACCTCACAAGTGGACCGAAGTTTGAACCCCCGAGTTCGGCAGCTCGGCTGTCGCCATATTTTTTGCAACTAATGAAGGAAGTGACCACATTGGGACTGAGAAGGTCCCCACGCGTTTGAAGTTAAACAGGAAGTGGGACTGCAAGTGTACAGTAGTGTGTTTTGTGTTTCTTACAGCAATGGTACAGCAGCTCCATGAAGGTTGTGTGCGTCTGGCTGGCGGACAGACTGGACCTGCAGCTCCACACGTACCAGTTGAAGACGCTCATCAAGATTGTCAAGGTAAGAGAGTTTTCCTTCAACCATTCACCAGAACCTCTGACAAAAAAATATAATTAGATTTTGCATTTGTAGAAAGAAGTTAGTTTTGAAATTCACAGCCGAGGTTACTTTTCCCTTCTGATCCAAAGTGTCTTTGGGAGGTGTGTCAATGAATGAACTGCACATTAAAGGAAAAAAAATCTTATTTTGGGGCATATTCATGTGTAACAGTCAGAACTGACATTGAAGGAGAAGAAGAAAAGACAAATCACACCACGAGTGTCCTTGAAAGCGGCAGCGAGAGGAGAGAAAAACTGCTCAACTGTGCCGCTCGCCGCTTTTGTCTCCTCCGAGTCGAGAATGTAAAGAGACGCTCGGCTTTAAGTTGAAAGAGACGATGGTAATGGCGTCCCCCTCAAGGTGAAAGCCCTTAGACGCCTCGGCCTTCAGCATCAAATGCTTTTTTTCTCTCTCAGGCGGCGAAGCGGCACGGGCCTCCTCCCGCTCGCCACATTCCTAAAACGCTCTCTGTTTGCCTCCCCCGCCCCTACAGAAGACGTACCGGGACTTCAGGCTGCAGGGCGTCCTGGACGCCACGCTGAACAACAAGAGCTACGAGACCGTCTACACGCGGCTGGCGGGCGAGGAGGCCACGGCGGCCGTCAAGTCCGGGGACGGCCTGCAGGGCATCAGCATGAGGGACAGCGACGAGGAGGACGACTGAAGGCCCGCCTCTGCGTCTCTGTCTAGTCTTTTGTCTAGTCTTTTGTCCTCGTCCTTTCGTCACCTCCATGTCTTCGTCCTCCTCTCAGACCGGGGCCTTCGGTCGCCGTGTGCGTTCCGTCGTAGATGAAAAGAAGGAAGGCCGTTAGTTCTGATCAGATGATGACAAAACGCACGCTCAGGTGCTAACCCCCCCCCCCCCCCCCCCCCCCCCTCCCCCCTCCCTTTGTTTCCCTCCACGTTGAAACGTCCTCCTCCCTCCTCTCACCTGAACAGGAAGCCCCGCCCTCCTTCAGGTGCAGCCGTACTGATGTCACTCTGCACTGCTGTGGCGGTCTTTGACTGTCTTTTTATAAGCGACCTGTTGCCGTTTCTTTCTTTGTGGAAAAGGGTAATAATGGTGGTTTGTTCATGAGGATCCATTACAGAAATATAAAAAGAGCTTAATGAACATTTTATCGTTTTCTTTGGTTATCTCACTGGCGTAAAAAGAAAATGGTGGTTGTTGTTGGTTGCTATGGTGACAGGGTCAGTCCTGTTGGGTAACTTACATGACAAATGTGACGTGACCTTTTCTAAATGTGTCTCTCAAGCTGACAGGATGAAACTGAAAACATAAGGACAAAGTCCAAAGTTGCTTGCGTGATGTGTGTTCAGCGGTCTCACATCCGCAGGAACGTTTGGATCTTCTGAACCTTCTGGAGATCAAAATGTCCCAAGTCTCTCAGTCGGTCGTGGTTTTTACGTGTCGGGAGGAGCAGCGTGGAGGCCCAGACTCTCTCTCCGAGGCGTGGTTCCGTCTGTGATCCGACCGACTCGTCGGGGGTCTGCCGGTGAGGTGAGGTCGGGGGTCGGCCTCAGCGTGGCTCATAGGGCGACGCCACGTGAAGAAGTATATTTATATCATCTTGTTTCAGGTGTCTTCTGAGTGTAATAAAAGTGTTTTTAAATCTCCCGTGTTTTCATTCTTTTATTTCCTGCTTTATGAAGAGACGTGACGATAACTTGAGATTGACTTCTATTGTCCACAACTTTAAAACAAAAATGTTTAGATCGGAAATCATTTTTTAATTTGGGGTGAAGATCTGTAGTTTGTCTTTAAACCACTTTACGGCTAAAAGCGTTCACAATGTTGCATTTTACGTAATATTGTATACTCTAGTTCTTCACTTGTCTGCAAAGAGCAATGTCCTCAACTTCCAACAGAACAAAACCTTTTATGAATAATAATCCATCTGAACGAATCCAGTGCTTTAAAAGGGGATATTAATATATAAGAAAGATGGTGATTTACAAAATATAGAGAGATAACCATTTCAATATATCAAATACATAACCATAGGTAACCGTTATGTCTATACACACATATATTTATATATACTGTGTGTGTATATATATATATATATGTAGATGTGTGTATTTTTGTATATATATGCAAATATATATTTATACATATGTGTCTGTATACATTTATATCTGTGTGTGTGTGTGTATATATATATACATACACAAATATGTATATAGTATTGTTTTTCTTAAATCACTATTTGTGCAACAATCAGTTGAAGCTGATTTTAAAAGGCTTTAGTCTTAAAGATGGCTGCTCATTTACAGCCAAAGACCATCATTTGAAAAGTCCTTCTCAATATAGAGCGAAAGAAGATGTATTGGTGTCGAGGTTCTGAGGAGGTTCTTCTTCTGCTCCGTGGAGACCTGGTGCTGGCTGTGGGCCATCATCTGCACTTCTTCTCTCATTAAAAGAGCATCAGAGCTCTTCAGTGCTGCACACCAAGGACCACTGCTGCTTCATTTATAGCTACTACCGATAACAAAATACTCGACTTTCATGTTAGAATAATACTTGAAATTCCAGGTGTTCTAAAGCATTAAAACAAATAAATTGAAAAATAAATCAAGTTCATTAGAATCTTGTAAACAGCATTCAATTTTTTTCATCTTGATGTCATAGAAATACTGAACTGAACCTCTTTTTCCCTCTCGGACTTCTGTGAGATCATTTCAGCTCAATGGAAATAAAACTGGAGCAATTTTAAAATAATTCATAAACGTGATAATTGAAAGGAGATGAAAATATAATTACAAATTATAATAAATTCTTATTATAGCAGGCAGACAAAATACAAAAGCAAATCAACGCTTTATTACAGATACTAATATCTAATTATATTGATAATAATGACATAAAAATAAAGGCGTCCTTTCACGGGTGAAGTGGATCTGTTTCTTTGTCTCTCTGTGTTTCCCTTCAGCACGTGAACCTATAAGGACGTTTTAAAGATGTGTATTCAGTGTGTCATCGAGCATTACTTCCGATTTATTACCTAAATGTTTTGTATGATTACAAAGTTTTAATATATTTAAATCTGCTGACATATTTACTTTATTCAGCTGGAGGGCCGTGCTGCTAATATGAATGTAAAGAGCTACTTTATATTATTAAATAAAACAAAGCTCGTAACAAACTGTAAGAGGATAACTGCTCGTAATAATTATTGATTTATGTTATCACGTGACACTAATAAGAGCTGATGGTCATTTCATTCAGCTGGAATGTTTAAAAATATGTTGTTTTAAGAAAAGCGTCACGTGTCAGTTTGTGCCGCCAAAAATACATTTTATTACAGACACGTATTTAATTTTTGGCTTCAGTTTCAAGTTGTTTCAGCAGCTGTCATTAGTCAAATTGCTATTTTTTCAAATGCTATAAATTATGTTTATAGAGGTGATGAAAAAATAATATATATTACATTTTTAAAATCGCAATTTGTATTTTTTCGATATAAAAAAGCTTGTTCTTCACCCGAAGGAAAACAATCGTACAAAAATAATTTCCGTGTTTTTTTTTGGTTTGTGCTGTAAAATAATAAAAAGTAAAAAGAAAACCCATCCAATGAGTTGCTCTGCGGTCACGCCTCCCCGGATCACGGCCCCGGTTCATTCGGTGGAGGTCACGTGTTTGAGGTTCTTTTGAACCCAAAGGTGATGTTTAGGCAGAAAGAGAGAGTTCGTGCTTCCAGGACCTGAACCCCCCCCCCCCCCCGGCCGGAGATTGATGTCTTGAAATCCATCTTCTGATCAACAGATTGATCTGATCGCGTCTGGTTCCCCGCGTGGCGGCGCGGGACACCAGAGGGCCTCACGCGCCAAAAGATGCGTCCAGATGTGGAACAGCTGAGGGATCGTGAGCCTGAAGCTGCGTTGCGAGTCAAAGAAAAAAAAAAACAGAAAAACGAATGATGTCACGCAAAGCCACAAGGGGACCTGGGACTTACCAGATACCTTCCAGTTGAGCAGGAGTCCTGCCAAGAAAGGGACCTCCTCCTCTCCTCGTCTCCTCCTCTCCTCGTCTCCTCCTCTCTCGTCCAGCGGAGACAGAGCACAGAATCGACGGAGCAGAATTGAGCAAATTATCTCCTACTTTCTCCCCCGCTTCTCCGTCCTGGACGGTAACGATCGGCGAGGTCTCGGCTCTCTGCACGCCGTCATCGAGCATCAATAAGTACGGGGGCACCAGGCCGGTGATTCAGAGGGGTGGGGGTTCCCCGGCAGATGATGCCCTTTCGTGCGGGCCGGTGAGGAACCGCGCCGACCCCCAGCTTCCCCCGCAGCAGCTTCTTCTCCTTCTTCTTGTTGATGCGGAGGTGATGGACGGTCCACTCCGCCGCCCAGCGGGGATCCTCTGCTCCCCTCCTGCTCCTAGGAGCCAGCCCGCGGGCTCCGACATGCTCGCCGCCGCCGCCGCCTCCTCCTCTTCCTCCTCCTCCTCTTCCTCCTCCGGCGGCGGAAAGCCACTCGCTTTCTCCATCGACCGGATTATGGCGAGGACGCCCGAGCCCAAGTCGATTCCGCTCCCCAGCTGGCTCCAGCGCGCTCCCGCGGGGAAACCCGACGTGTGTCCGTCCTCTCTGCATTGCATGATTCCGCTGGTGCCGCTCGGGTACGAGCCGAGCCACCGGCTCAGCATCGCCGGGCTGGATCCGGGCCACTTCGACGCGTCGTCCCTCGCCGCTCCCGCGGACTTTTTGGGCTTTGGGTTGAAGGGCCAGCAGGAGGACCCCGCGTTGAGCCAGACCACCGGCGGCCAGTACAAACTCTTCCGACCGCGGGTCGTGAACCAATCATCCTTCCCCACCGTGGGCACCGTGTGCTACCTGAACTGCGGCCCGGACGCTGGGGCATGCCCGCCTCCCGCCGGCTTGGTCAACCTGCACCCGATGGCCTCGTACCTGTTCACCGCGCGGCACAAAGCCTTCATGGCGGAGAAGAGCAAGCCGGGCCTGCAGCAGGCCGGGGACAGGTACCCGGGCTCGGGGTGCGTGCAGGCCTTCAAGGAGCTGTCCCAGAGCCAGATCCAGCACTACATGAAGGAGCGGGACCAGATCCTCACCGAGAAGATGTTCAAGGGCTCCGCGGCGGCCCGGCTCGGCGGCTCCTGTCCCGGCACCAAGCCCAAAGTCTTCACCTGCGAGGTCTGCGGGAAGGTGAGTTCCGTTCCTCCATCGAGGCGGGAAACAACCGGGACAATTACGTGTTTGAGGGATTATTTTAAGGAGTTTCTTTATTTAGAAATCCAGATTTCAAATCGGATTCTTTCAAACTCTCTTGGGGAGAATGTTTGTAACTTTTAAAAAATGTCGAGATTTTAAATAATAGAAAATTTGTAAATACAGGAAAGTCGAAATTGTACGAATTTTAAGATGTATTTTATATCAGGATAGATAAAAGGGATTTTGGTCGGATTTGGAGGAAACAGTTTTTAGTTTTATTATAATGACAACATGTGGATGATGTTTTTTCATATTGTATTCCACTCTGACGCGTCAATGTCTTCTTTATTATATTTTACTAAAAACGGTGATCACGTGAACCAAATGCGAATTACATGCTGAGCAGGTTTCCATGGAGGTTATTGTGTTATTAATGAGTCCGGATACATGAACTTTATTAGACTTTTTGTCTTATTGGTCTTCTTTTTTTGGCATCAATGGAAAATAACCTTTAAGTTAACCCTTAAAATGGAGATTAGAGTGTTGTCATTAATAAACTCATGTATTTAATTCATATATCCTATTATATGCTGGACAGGCTGAAATAAGACCAAATAATATTTTAATCCATTTAAGCTGCACTAGAAACTCCCTCAGATTTAGACAATATAAATTGAATGTAGCGTTATTTGGTAAAAAAATACACTTTATGTGTCTGATTATTTAAATGTATTATTATGATGAGCTTAGTTGTTATTTTCATTTTCATTATAATATTATCATCATTATACTTGATCGTTATAATTTTTACGATATACAATTTCTTTTTTATAATTTTGTATCTTTATTATTGGCTGTTATTGTTGTTATTATATAGATGTTCTTATTTCCCTCCCAGGTGTTCAATGCGCACTACAACCTGACTCGCCACATGCCCGTGCACACCGGCGCGCGGCCGTTTGTGTGTAAAGTGTGTGGGAAAGGATTCCGACAGGCGAGCACGCTGTGCCGGCACAAGATCATCCACACTCAGGTAAAGAGCGGCGATCACGTGACTACCGGTAGAATTTCGGAAAAGACAGGACTTATTTTTAATAAGATTTTCATCTAATTGTTTTATTTTAATAGATTTTCAACCCTGATGAAATGCGTAGGGGAAGTCAACTTGCATAACTTTTTAGTAGTTTGTAGTTTATTTATCTTATTTTGGTGATACATTGTAATTCTTTACTAAATTAATGATGAATAGACAATTGTATCAAAATTGTTTTTTTTGTTTAAGGGGGATTTTAAATATCGGGACACACTAATGACGTAATACAATAACGTTTAATAATTCCTCTATAAATGTCTGTCGATCAATTTGAACTACTTTCAATTCGGTCCGATGAATTTTTCATTTTAAGGTAATCACTATTTAAACCCACGTGCGTGTTACAAAATAAATAAGTAATAATAATCTATCAACGAATTGAGTTTTTAACTGACTTTTTAACTATTTGTGTAAATAAATATGAATCATAATATCAGCTATTACGCTCATTTTTTGTATTGGTTGCTCAGCCTGTTCGTTGCGCTGCAGCTCCTCCCGGTGTCACAGTGACTCCCACAATGCATCACTTCCCCTGATGAGAAAATCAAGTGAGCAGATGTTCGCGAATGAAAGAAAATAAGAATGAATCTCATAATATTCCTGATGTCCTTGAACGCATCTTATTATAACATTTCTTCTTTATTATCATTATTTTATCGTTTACTTCATTTTCAACAGCGATTTTATATTCAATACATATTTGTTTTACTCTTGATTTCTTTTAGGAAAAACCGCACAAGTGTAACCAGTGCGGGAAAGCCTTCAACCGCAGCTCCACCCTCAACACGCACACGCGCATCCACGCGGGCTACAAACCGTTCGTGTGCGAGTTTTGCGGAAAAGGATTTCATCAGAAAGGTGAGAAAAGTTTTTTATTTGTTTGAATAGACAAATTACCTTTATAGTTTTTCAATTAAATTATTGTATTTGTATGTTTTTTAAATGAAAAACACTTCGCCGTGAAATTGTTATATTAATTATGATATAGCAATGTCGGTAACATTGTAATAAAACATTTTTTAAAATCAGGGGTCGACGTGGCGCGTGAGGTAGAGAGGGTCCGCCGGGGCGGTTCGAGCCCCCGGCTGCTCCATGTGCTCTGAGCGAAACTCCTAACCCCTAATTGCTCCCCGGGCAAAAATGTAAAAAGCTATGGGTTAAAAATGCAACGTAAGTCGCCAGCTAAAGACGTGTAATCTAATGTATAGCTTCAATTTGATTTTATGTTACATAGAAACGGCCAGCTGTCAATCTCACAGATCAAATCGTAGAAAAAAACTAAATCTCACAATAGAAAAAGTGATGGAGCATCTGTACAATAAAAACAAATCAAACACAGGGATTTAAAGAAGTTACACAAAGCTGCTGATCAAGTTACACAAGCTGATCAATCAGAGGAAGAAGTAAAAGTAAAACATTCAATATACTTACTTTTATAAAATATACTTACGGTTTGAGTAGAATGGCCCATTTCCGTGTAATATATATTCTATTGTTGCGTTTATGAAACAATAACAATAGTGATTAGTTTTTATTCTGGTAGCTTAATATGATAACACCCAGCATGTATTTGTTAATTATATTTAGCTTTAATAATATGGATTTGCAATAACTAAAGCTGTAAAAAAGAAATGTAGCAAACGTATAATAAACTGCCCTAAACGGAGTGGATTACTATAGAACGGAAGTACTCATTTCCCCCTCACTGATACCCTCAGATCTCTCTATACCTGAGTACTTCATTACTTCGTGGTACTTATTTGGGACCTGAGCATTTTTCTGCCGCGAGTAAAATAAAATTAGAAAACAACTTATTCAAATTAAATCTGCTGAGTCTGAGGATGGTTAAAAAACCCTTTATAGAAACTTTTTTTTATGTTCTTCTGTTTTTTATGATCTTTCCAAAAGTCACTTCGTCGATTCTGACATTCAAGGTTCTGTTTGCTCTTATTAGTTTTGGGAGTTACAGACGGATTGTTTCTATCCCCTTTACTGTTACTCCATTTATAGACGTATAAGCACTACTGTAAATGTTATTATAAAAATATAAAAAGCAATACAAATGTGTATCTGATTAAAAATAGGAAAAACTTTTCAGGGGTTAAAATATTCCTTTTATTCCTGAAATGCTCTTCAATGTGTGACACCAATTAGCTTTAACAGGTCAAAAGCTGAAACGTTTCACTTGAATCATAAATAATTCTTCTTTTTTATCCAACTGAATCAACCAGGTTCTTTTCACTCTTGTCCTGATCTGAAACTCACCCTCTGACCTTCGTGCAGGAAACTACAAGAACCACAAGCTGACACACAGCGGTGAGAAGCAGTTCAAGTGCTCCATCTGCAACAAGGCCTTCCACCAGGTGTACAACCTCACCTTCCACATGCACACGCACAACGACAAGAAGCCCTTCACCTGCCCCACCTGTGGCAAGGGCTTCTGCAGGAACTTTGACCTGAAGAAGCACATCAGGAAGCTGCACGACCTCGTGGGCCAGCAGTCGCCTCCAGAGGCCTGAGAGACGCCGATCAACACACTCCGCCCCCATCAGGCCTCGAACCGAACCTCGGCCCCTCTTCTTTTACATTACATGTCATTTAGCTGACGCTTTTATCCAAATTAGCAACTTGTACCCTCAAATGAACAGTGTGCCGTTTCCCCAAATGAGTGCTGCTCTCAGTTGGGCTTCTCTCTGAGCCATGAAAGAGTTTTGATGTTTATTTTCCCAAAATATATTGAAAAAATGGTTTTAAAAGCCTACATCTCCCACAATGCCCCTGGGTGGCTCAAATAATAACCCTGATGACATTACAGTGACATGATCAGGGTTATTTATTACCTCAGACTCGACTGAACTACTCCACCCGGAGGCCCCGGAGGAGGACGAGCCCCACGGACGAAACTGATCTGTGTTAAAAGCGTCCCTTCCACTTTCAGCGGGGGTTTGTTTGAGTGACAGGGACAACGGCCAATCGTGTCGCTTCTGGACAGTGACCCGAGTTCAACTTTCTCTGATCCCAGAAGGACCTCAGACCCCCTCAGTATTCATCAAATCGGCAGTATTTTGTCACATCGAGCTTAGTAAAGTGAAAGATGTTTTCCACGAGGAGGTTCTGTGGTTCTTTGATTCTTTGGTTCTGTGGTTATTTGGTTCTTTGGTTTTGTGGTTCTGTGGTTCTGTGATTCTTTGGTTCCATCGACGTGTCTCTGCTTCAATGTGAGCAGCTCGTCCGATTGACTCCAACAAAAGACATTTCCTTTGTATAAACAATGTGCCGTCCTCGACTTCTCCGGTCCATCCGTCAGGCCTGTTAACACCCCCCACCCCCGCCCCCCCGCCTTTCTTCACGCTGCAAGAGCCATCGGGACAAGTCGTAGCCCCCCCCCTGCAGGCCCCGCGGTGGGCCCCCTCAGACTCTCCTCGCGATGGTGCCCCGGACAGACCCAGCCCCCCTGTCGGCGGGTTACGTTGTGATGGTATCCACTCACCTTTCAGTCATCAGTCTCAGGTTGTGAGATTTAATGAACTGACTCCGGAGATGAGGTGAAGCGAGTTTAAGGAAACCCTGTTATTCAAAATAAGTGTCTGGTGATTTTCTACATTTATCCCATGAAAAGACCAACGATGAATTAAACGTCTGTTCTTCTGTGTCACCATGAAGTCACTGATCTTGATCCTGACCCACTCAGGTTTCCTCAAAACATCGTTGATCGAATCCTTCTCTTGTTTCCTCCAGAGGTTTAACAGTTTCTTTCAACCTCACTTGTGGTTTTTGGGTCCCCGAGGAGTCCGGAGTGTTTCACACCGTAAAGTATCCGCCCCCTTCATTCCCACTGGAGACCTTCTCTCTGCATATTCACACAATACCTTGAAGAAAAAAAACTCCATCAGGTTTTAAGCCCTGAAAACACGTTAGCCCTGCATTTCCCGTAATGCGTCTGGATCAGGTATTTTCATGCCGCCCCATTGAACAGTGTGGGAGACGGGCTTTCTGTTGCGCCCGTCTCCCACACTGCGCGAGTAAAGAGACACGAGCAGCCAGAGGGCCGGACTCATGTGCTTGACCCTTGACCTCGGGGGATTCTTACAGACACTTAAGGTGCAGGGCAACTGATTGTCTGACTGTGTTTCTTCTTTCTAGTGTAGTATAATGTTATAATTGTTATTAGAAATGGTGAAAGAAAATTGCGCTGCAATCCGAGCTGTTACGAACCAGAAGCCTCTTTTGATCAGCAACAAAAAGACACTAATTCATAAGACACTTATGAATTAAAATGCTCCAAAATGACACAAGGACCCTCCTCTGGACTTCACTCTGCGTCTCTGGTCCGTCTGTTGTTGTTTTATATTTCAATCTCAGGATTATTGTAAAACAACAAACAAATGTGTTTTATGAAATTTATTTAAAATTGTACTACGGTTATAAAAAAGAAAAGTTTTCTTGTCACAGTGAAGGTTAGTTTTTATTTTATTTTACGGATGAGCCTCTTGCTGCAGACACGTAACAAGGAAATAAAAATAAATGAATCCAATCTGTGATCCCCCCTTAAACATTGTATTTACACTTTGAATATTCCACAAGGTTGATTGAATATTAGTCAAACTAAAGGAAAAATATTATTTTTATTCATAAGCTTGGAATCTGTATTTGAAAATCTGAATATAGAGAGTAAATGATCAACTAACATAAAAAGTAGAAATATATGCCTCAAAAATATGGTGTAGAGGTATGGAGCAGAAAATGACTATTCAAGTCAGATACAAGTAGCTAAAAATAGTACTTTTTTTAAATTGAAAAAACAAATGACCAAATGAAAGAGACGTTGCAGACACACTGAACACAACAGTAGTGAGGAGCAACGGTATTCGTTAAATTGTTGCACTCCTGAAATATTTCAATATACATACACCACAGAGTTTTGTACCTTTACTTGATGTTTATAAATCAATGAGTCTCGATATTTACTTTAAACTACTAAAATCCAGTGAATGTCCCCTACGTCATCACATTGCGACCGCCAGGGCGAGATGCCGCTCCTCGGACCTGCAGCTGATTGGCGGAGAGGCCAGCGGACATGTGTTGACGTATGAACGCTCTGCGCCACCGTAGGACATTCACATCCGTAGGATAGCTGCACTCGTGCGCTCGTTTTAATATCTCCGCGCAGTTGTAGAGGCGGTGACATCGTTGCAGCTCCGTCTGCGCGTGGTATTTATCAGTTGGCACTTCACTTCCTATAGCTCTACGTTGGGTCTGCACGTTTAAAGCGTTGCAATAAACACGTCCGTTGCAACAGCGTGGTAATCCGCCCACACGGGGTGCCCTGTGCATCCAAAAACAATTACCCATCTCTTGTGTTGCTATAGCTTCACATTATAGGGGGAAATGAACACTTTTCACCAAACCTAGTAGTCTTAGCTTCAGAATAAACCCCAAATTGTACTTAAAAGTACTTCAGATCAATCTATATTCTATACATATTCTGAAACTGGGTTGAAATAGTGTTTTGTTCCACGTTTTGTTTTGAAATTCCGACCGGATACGGTTTAGTTTCGCCTCCGTCCGTGCAACCCCACAGCCCGGTGGGAGGTCGCTGATCGTCTCACCTCTGTGTGACTCTCCGGTGTTTTGTTGGTGAACTGTCGCCACGTTTTCGTCGCCAGGCAGTCGGCACGGTGAACAGAGAAAAAGGTGAGTCCGACCCCCGAGCTGCGTCACGTGCGTCCAGTTATCGGTGATCGATTACTCGAGTTAACTGGCTGAGTATGAGCGACGTAGAGGGTCGAGCGGACCAGGAACCCACCCATGCGGCTGCATGTAGGTGAAGGACTCGCGGAGCACCACGAGCTGCACCGGACTCCATTCACATTCTCCCCGATTTAAGAGGCTCATTTGGTTTGTGCACGAGCTTACGTTACTGAATGGGCTCAACCGGTTCCAAACTACTTCTAAATGCCGGGGCACTTGAGTTACATAAGAAAGTCTGCCTGTGGAACTAATTACTGTCTTCATGAATGGTTCCCAACCTGGGGATCGGTAACCCCTCCAGGACGGAGGAATCTTAAAGGCTCAGTTGATGACTTCCACTTCTCTCTCCCGTGTTCCATTTATTTCACCTCCCAATAAGTGGTTGCCAGTTTGTTGCACAGCCTGCAAATTCACAAAAGGGGTTTTACAACAAACACTGTGTAGCCCCGCCCTAAAGCGTCCCCTGCTTTATGTCAGTTTGACTCTACATGGACCATGATCTACTAAATGAACATCATGCTGTATTGAAACTAGAGATTGAGACCATACACTTGTGTTTACAATGCTTACTAATGGTATAAATCAAGAGAGAAGTAGTCATTTTCTCATAGACTTCTATGGGACCAGAGGAGTCGCCCCCTGCTGGTCACAAGAGGGAATACAAGCTTTAAAACACTTCAGCATCGGCTTCACTCTCTTCTGAACCGAAGGTTGGCGCCTTTGGTGAAACTGTCGCTTAGGATATTTCATGGGTGAGTATCATCGTTTGGTCCAGTGCTCCAGATCCGATCACACCGTGGAGCCCACTCTAAAAACGTACGTAGTTACATTTTTAATTAAACAAATTGGATCGAGTCTTTGTGGTTAGCTAATTGTACCGCCTCCTCCGCTGTACTTTGATATCAGGCTAAATAGTGACTGTGACGAGCAAAACGTTTTATCCATCGTTGATATTTAGCATCTCTTGGTGCCCAGAAAAAAACGTGTCAACGCTTCGTCCACAGACTTTATACAAGAGGTGGACATTGTCATGGTGACATTACCCATTTGTTTGTGGACTGATGTTTGGCAAATTTGCCGTCGCCGTTTTAGATAACGGCCGTTACCTTGTTTTTTTAGGGGGGCGATTAGTGAACAGGAAGCGACCGTATCTGAATTGAGGAATAAGTCTCATTTTCTCCTAGACTTCTATGGGAGCAGAGGAGACGCCCCCTGGTGGTCACTACAGAGAATGCAGGTTTAACACATGAAGCTTCAGCTTCACTATGCAGAACCGCAGGTTGCGCCAGCCTCCGTAGAAGGCCTAGCTAAGCTTAAAAACGCTCTCATAGTAAACCACGAACGGCCATTGAAAGGCGATTATTCATTGTGTGCTCCGTTTGATCAGACAAACTGAGGTGTAATTGGACAGTTGTGTCCCATCAGTTTTCTTACAGTCGTTCACTACAATCGCAGCTCTTTCAACAGCAACCACTTAACCTCTGACTTGTGGATCATTCTCTGGCCTGACTGTTAAGTCTGACTAAGCTGGTTAAACATGAAATTCTGCAATTCTGGCAGGAATTAAAGACGTATGTTTAAACTCTAAACCTGCTGAGTGACTGTGTCTCGGTCTCAAAGCAGCGTGCGGTGACGTCATGTACAGACTCCTCAGCCTCCAAGGAAGGAGGACGCCGAGCTGCCTCTCCAACCAGCGCCGCCATGAGCACCACCAGGCCGTCATGGCGATCCGCCGCGAGGACGTCAACCCCTGGGAGCGGAGGGCGCCGCTGGCCCCCAAACACGTCAAAGAGCTCACCACCGCCGGCGTCAAAGTCCTGCTGCAACCGTCCAACCGCAGAGCCATCCACGAGAAGGTGAGGAACCGGGGGGGGCTACCGTCCCCATAGCAACAGTAGTAGTGTGTACCAGTGGATACAACTTAGAATTATTAAAAACATTGATAATACAGCGATATTATCACTATTTTATATATATTATATATAATTTTCCTTATTCTATATGCCAATACATCATAACTACGAACACTATACAGTACTCGTACAGTATATGTAATTGATGGTCCTGTTATAGTATAAATACATATGGTGTTATGTATTAATCATAGCACCAGATGTATGTGTAGTATTTGTCATTCCGACGTCCACTGTGTTCTAAGTAGCCTCTTACCGTGTTGTCAGGACTACATGAGGGCAGGCGCTGTCCTCCAGGAGGACCTGTCGGAGGCCTCTCTGATTCTCGGGGTGAAGAGGCCGCCGGAGGAGAAGGTCATTCCCAGGAAGACCTACGCCTTCTTCTCCCACACCATCAAGGCCCAGGAGCCCAACATGGGGCTTCTGGATGACCTGCTGAAGAAGGTGAGCGCGCTCTGAAAGGTCCAGCAGAAGCTGTTTGATGGTGGCCGGCTTGTGAGTAAATACATATACGTGGCGTAGGGTTTATCCTCTCTATGTTGGACCTCTGACTGTAAGTGGCCGTAGTCATTTACTAAGGGAATAAATCAAGATAGTCATTTCCTCATAGACTTCTATGGGACCAGAGGAGTCGCCCCCTGCTGGTCACTACAGAGAATGCAGCTTTAAAGCTGGCGATGTGATCACACATAATTAAACCAAAGACTATTGCACTACAGCAGAATGAACCTTGTGTCCTCAGGAGGTCCGTCTGATTGACTACGAGAAGATGGTCGATGCCAACGGCTTCCGGATTGTAGCGTTCGGTCACTGGGCCGGCATCGCAGGTACCAAACCTCCTCAAAACCTAAATACCCCAATGCTCCCCAAAGTGCGATTAACTCACAGGGTTAATCGCACTTAATCTATTTGTTTCTCCCTGATGTTGTAGGAATGATTAACATCTTGCATGGGTTGGGGCTTCGCTTCCTGGCTCTTGGTCACCACACCCCCTTCATGGTAAGAGAACCGTTTGCATAAAGAGCGCATGAAGACCGCTTCCTGTTCTCACCGTGTCGTCTCCCTCTGCCGTCCACAGCACATCGGCATGGCGCACAACTACAGGAACGTCAGCCAGGCCATCCAGGCAGTGAGGGATTGTGGGTACGTGGTATCCATGGGGCTCATGCCCAAATCCATCGGCCCTGTGACGTTTTGTTTCACCGGCACCGGCAACGTGTCCAAGGTAAGACCGGCCTGCGGCTGGAAGCAGAGACCTAGTGGCAGCACTCAGGAGCTCCTCTTTCACTCTGTCTCCTTCTCGCCCCCCCGCAGGGCGCCCAGGACATCCTCAACGAACTCCCTGTGGAGTATGTGGAGCCTCACGAGCTGAAGGACGTCTCCGAAACGGGAGGTAGGTCCTCCTCGTTAACGTCACGTGCAGCGAGGTCGCCATTGTTTCAGAGTTAACGGATATTACCATGGCAACTGCACACACACAAAAAAAACACAGAGGGCATTGATTTAATCTCATCCACAGAACAAGCAAAAACAATACTACTTATTGCTATTTAAATTAAACGGAAGTATCCGAACATAATGTTGTTTATTATAGACTGTTTATGTATTTATTATTGTTGTTGTTGTTTCCTGTGAGATATGACCAAAGTGTACGCCACCGTGCTGAGCCGCCACCACCACCTGATGAGGAAGAGCGACGGCATCTACGACCCCATGGAGTACGAGGACCACCCGGAGCTTTACACCTCCCACTTCAGGACCAGCGTAAGTCCCCGGACACAACCCTCCCCGTCACCTCCACCTCCTCCCCAGGCACAACCCTCCCGTCACCTCCACCTCCTCCCCGGACACAACCCTCCCCGTCACCTCCACCTCCTCCCCGGACACAACCCTCCCCGTCACCTCCACCTCCTCCCCGGACACAACCCTCCCCGTCACCTCCACCTCCTCCCCAGGCACAACCCTCCCGTCACCTCCACCTCCTCCCCGGACACAACCCTCCCCGTCACCTCCACCTCCTCCCCAGGCACAACCCTCCCGTCACCTCCACCTCCTCCCCGGACACAACCCTCCCCGTCACCTCCACCTCCTCCCCGGACACAACCCTCCCGTCACCTCCACCTCCTCCCCGGACACAACCCTCCCCGTCACCTCCACCTCCTCCCCGGACACAACCCTCCCCGTCACCTCCACCTCCTCCCCGGACACAACCCTCCCCGTCACCTCCACCTCCTCCCCGGACACAACCCTCCCCGTCACCTCCACCTCCTCCCCGGACACAACCCTCCCCGTCACCTCCACCTCCTCCCCGGACACAACCCTCCCGTCACCTCCACCTCCTCCCCGGACACAACCCCCCCGTCACCTCCACCTCCTCCCCGGACACAACCCTCCCCGTCACCTCCATCTCCTCCCCGGACACAACCCTCCCCGTCACCTCCACCTCCTCCCCGGACACAACCCTCCCCGTCACCTCCACCTCCTCCCCGGACACAACCCTCCCGTCACCTCCACCTCCTCCCCGGACACAACCCTCCCCGTCACCTCCACCACCTCCCCGGACACAACCCTCCCCGTCACCTCCACCTCCTCCCCAGGCACAACCCTTCCGTCACCTCCACCTCCTCCCCAGGCACAACCCTCCCGTCACCTCCACCTCCTCCCCGGACACAACCCTCCCCGTCACCTCCACCTCCTCCCCGGACACAACCCTCCCCGTCACCTCCACCTCCTCCCCGGACACAACCCTCCCCGTCACCTCCACCTCCTCCCCGGACACAACCCTCCCCGTCACCTCCACCTCCTCCCCGGACACAACCCTCCCCGTCACCTCCACCTCCTCCCCGGACACAACCCTCCCCGTCACCTCCACCTCCTCCCCGGACACAACCCTCCCCGTCACCTCCACCTCCTCCCCGGACACAACCCTCCCCGTCACCTCCACCTCCTCCCCGGACACAACCCTCCCCGTCACCTCCACCTCCTCCCCGGACACAACCCTCCCCGTCACCTCCACCTCCTCCCCGGACACAACCCTCCCCGTCACCTCCACCTCCTCCCCGGACACAACCCTCCCCGTCACCTCCACCTCCTCTCCCGTCACCTCCACCTCCTCTCCCTCCACCTCCTCCCCAGACACAACCCTCCCTGTCACCTCCACCTCCTCCCCGGACACAACCCTCCCCGTCACCTCCACCTCCTCCCCGGACACAACCCTCCCCGTCACCTCCACCTCCTCCCCGGACACAACCCTCCCCGTCACCTCCACCTCCTCTCCCGTCACCTCCACCTCCTCTCCCTCCACCTCCTCCCCAGACACAACCCTCCCTGTCACCTCCACCTCCTCCCCGGACACAGCCGGTTACCACACTCCTCTTCCCCCAACTGCTCCCGTCCGTCCCCTCACAGGCCTCCTTCTCTATTTTCAGTCATTGGCGGTAAACAGCTGCTGGGTTGGCGTCATGGCCGATGTGACCCTAACATGAAAATTACTCAGCCATGTGGGAGGGGGGGGGGGTAATTTTATCCGTCCACGTTGTTTAAGCTGCGCTCACTTTTGGCCATTAAAATCCAACCAAACCAAAACTAAGCATAAAATTGTGATATTTCATCAAAAACGTTTTTTATTCTACTTGTCTTGTTTACGCTGCGTCACACCAAAGCGAAGTGAATTTTAGCCACGCTTTACTTTCTCGACTAGTTGTAGTTATTTTTGCTTCATTCGCGCCTGAAAGGGGCCGTGGCTTGTCTCCGTAAAAAGAGTTATAATAATTTCCGCTATCACCACCATTTCTGCTCTTTATTTGTTGTGTGAATTACACAAACGCCGAAACAGCAAACTGTGTTGTGTTTGGGTTCATGACATCATCCGTCGCCGCACACAGCTTGAATTTCAGCGACTCCTCCAGGAAGTGCGTCTGGATGACTGCGGCTTCCAGCGCTGCTTCAGGCGGACCAGCAGTCGTGTCGTGTCGCCTCGGTGAAAATTGGCTTCCTCTGCGACCGTCTGTGCATTGACTGAATGGAATCTACTCGTGCGAATAATGTGCTTCGCTTTTGGTGTGAACACCGCATTAGAAAACATATAATGTATAATTTATCAGTCACGTGACGACAATTCTGTCACAGCGCATTAAATCTCAGGTCTCATAAAGACGCACATGCTGAAATGTAGTCGTCCAAACCGATGCTTGAGCGAATGATCCCCCAAACGTCACCACACCTCTGTGCGACTTTTAGGGCATCCTGCAAACAAACAAATCCTTATAAAGCATGTAAATAACAGCGGTAGCTTTCCTGTGGCTCATCTCACTGACAGGTGGCGCCCTACACGACCTGTCTGATCAACGGTATTTACTGGGACCCCCAAACCCCTCGACTCCTCAGGCGACTGGACGCCCAGAAGCTGATGCGACCCAAGCCGTCGCTCACCGCCACCGAAGGGTCGCCGGCGCTTCCCCACAAGTAAGACGTCTTCCACTCGGGTGTAAAGAACCGTCGGCGGGAGGTTTCCTGCTGCTCACTGAAGCATAAAGCCGAGGAGAAAAGTCACGATGAAGGTCTTCAGAAGAGAATTATAGAACAATGTGTTACAGCATCAAAGGGATAAGCTGGGGCTCTTTCAGATGTTTGTGTGTGTAAATGTGCATATTTATGTATGTGTTTATCCATATAGTTTATATATATATATATATATATATATATATCACACACACATATATACAGACCGCAGGGTGGGAGCTGCTGTATCTCCATGGAGGTCAAAGGTCGCCTCCGTAGCTTCAGTCAGGTTTACAGAGGGACAGTGGAGTGCATCGCTGTGACCTCTGACCTCTCTGTCCACAGACTGCTGGCTATCTGCGACATATCGGCTGACACCGGGGGCTCCATAGACTTCATGAACGAGTGCACCACCATCGATAAGCCCTTCTGCATGTACGATGCCGACCAGCACATCGATCACGACAGGTACGCCGACCTCCCCTATCCATTTCATATATATATATATATATATATATTACATATGAATAATTTCCTGCATATATCCTTACCTCTAAACACTGGTTAATCACACGGCGTTGATGCCCCCGCAGCGTGGAGGGCAACGGGATCCTCATGTGCTCCATCGACAACCTTCCCGCTCAGCTCCCCATCGGAGCCACGGAGTACTTCGGAGACCGGCTCTTCCCCTACCTCTGGGAGATGGTGAGAGACCCGCCGTTCGGTGTGAGCAGAGAGCCGGGGGGGGGGGGGGGGGGGTGGAACTTTTAAACATGCTTCTGTGTCATCATCAGCTGCCTTCGGATGCCACCAGGCCGCTGGACGAAGAGGACTTCAGCCCGCAAGTCAGAGACGTGAGTCGCTTATAAAAAACAAATAAGCACGTTTGAGCCCATTAGCGTACAGATGACTGCCGTTGACCTATGAACTGGAGTTTATATCTAAACATTTAATAAAGTTGAATGTTTGACAATGAGATGAAATTAGTTAACATTAACAGTTAACCCAAACCCAACATATTTTAGAAGCATATTTTTTTTCTCTGAATGTAAATAACATTGTTATCTATGTTGACACCAGGCGGCTTCCTTCAGTTCTGAAGAGTGAAGTCAGAGCTTCAAGTGTTAAAGCTGCATTCTCTGTGGTGACCACCAGGGGGCGACTCCTCTGGTCCCATAGAAGTCTATGGGAAAATTACTCTCTTCTCTCTTGATTTATTCCCTCAGTAAACAATGTAAACATGAGTTTATTGTCTCAATCCCTAGTTTCAAGTCTTCTTCAATTCAGCATGAGGTTAATTTAGTAGATTATGGTATATTTAGAGACAGACCATAAAGCAGGGGATGCTTTAGGGCGGGTCCTCCAGAGTGATTGACAGGTCTCTAAGAGACGTGTGCAACGTCTCTACATCCTCAGTCCACTTCCCGTTCACTGGTTTCACAAAAACACAACTTTGAGACTGGTTGTGTGGTTTTTAAACAATCGTCTGTTACCGTGGAAACACGTCACTCCTGGAAAGTTGTATCCGTCTGCATGACTGGAGTAATTTGATATAAAACGCATAAACCCAGTCAAAAATTCAAATAACTTTGCAGTTATAAACAAAAGGTGACCTCATTGTTTCTAATTAGTATTAACCCAGATATAAAAAGTGATCAGATTTTAAAAGCTGCAGCTGTCAAATTGGTTCGCTAAACGCAAACATGATCTTTACCTTCGACTACTCTAAAATTAAACCGCTTCTCTGCTGCATGAATCTCATCACCGCTTGATTATGCGCATAGACTTTGGGTGTAGTGTCACTTAAACAGGAAATACAAAAATATTCTTGGAGACTAGAGAAACTCATTGTCTAACTCATTTTATTTTACAAAACTCATTTTACTCTTTTATTAAATCAATAAAATCATTTCTTTGCTCCTGAAGGCTGTCATCACATCGAACGGAGTCCTCACGCCAAAGTTTGAATACATCGAAAAACTCAGAGAAAGAAGGTAAGACTTGTTTCAGCCTGCAGAGGAAAGTTTAATCGGTTTGGTCCAATCGGTATTGATGATTAAATGTAGTGCTATTCCTATTGTTCTTGCACTATGTTGTCTATTGTCTTGTCTGATGTTATGCACCAACCATCCTTTTTTCATTCCGTCATTCTGCCTTGTTTAAACCAGAGGCATTATACTTCCTATACCGCTTATTGAGGAATCAGAAAGAAATGATGTTGCACGACCACAGCGACCTGTGCTTTGTACCTGGAGACCAGCTAACAAGAGAACACCTGGTGCCTAAGTGTGATCGGCTCATCGCGACTTAATCGCTTGCACGTTTGCTGAGCCAGGAGGAGAAGGGGGAGCTAAGTCAATCCAGGTGTACATAGCTGGGATAAGTGCACGTTCACAACTTTAAGTAGACCATGGTATCCATCACAGATTTACTGATGCAGAAAAAGCGCGCAGCAGATTTTTCACCCCCTGAGCAGCAACTAATTATGGAAATATGAATGCAAAAGGAAAAACGGCAGCTGTAATTAAACCGAGAAAAGGCCTGGCAGACAATCATGGAAGGATTTTAAAAATATCTACTAAGAAAGTTGTACACTGTTTTAATTGATTTTAATATGATTGTTTTGTGTTGGTTTTATTGCTGTTTTTGTGCTAAATGCGCTGGTTTTACTGTAAAGTGTCTTTGAGTAGCCTACCATGTAAAGCACTAAATAAATATAATGTAAGTGAGTAGAAGGAATTAATGTTCCTCTGGAAATTTACCCCAAAGGCCCTTTTCAAACCCTTATTCACAATGCCAGAATATGTTTTACAACCATATCCACAAATCTCTAAACTGTGTCTATTTCTAAATATCTTTCTACAATTAATGTTCATGCAAAACAAACATGACTGGACCAAAAAGATCCTGGCAACAGGTCAAGAGGTCAACCAGATAAATTATAAAAACATTTTGCAGGCTGGTTTGCAAATATGTAGAAATTACCTACAAGATGCCTGCTCACACATTTTATCTAAACTATAATTCATGTTACCTGCAATCATGTGGAAATCCTCTTTGATGTAACACATTCTGTGGCCAGAGAAGGTAATAAGGATGTGTGCCACGGACTTCTGACAGTACGGCAAATAGTGCCTTTATTTCCAGTTTCGGCGTCTCTGCAAAAAAGCGCAGTGCATCTGTGGGATGGTGAGATGCTTCGCGCTGTGGGTCTGATCGGCCCACAAACACCCTCTCACGTCTGAAAGCACGTCTCAATATCAGTGCTTCTTCATCCAAAACGTGGTTCGGGAATAGGCATCATGGTGCAGGAAGAACACAGGTGAATGGGACTTTGTATATCGCCCTCAACTGTTAAACATGTTGATGTCGGATCAGAGCGGCAGCTGATTTAACACATGAGACTCCAAGTCAAAGCTAAATTCATCCAGGATAACTTGAATATCTTAATCCCTTATCCTGGTTTCGTGCAATAGCCCTCTGGTCTGAAGGTTATTAGGCGGTTCGGTTCAGGCATTCATGCTCCCCCGAGGATGAATGATTTGTTTGTGCTGCTTAGCTTGGCTCAGTCGTCGACAAGCCTGATTGTAAGAATTGAGTAAAAGGTCTACTTCATCAGCTGATGCAAAGCCCAAGCCGGCTGAATTGATGACATGTGACCACAGCTTACATTTGTTTCTGTTGGAAACATTGACAGGGGATTAAAACATGTCACTCGATGCTTAAATGCAAAATGGGAATCATTAACAACCCAAGCGTTTGTTGTCTTATTGCACCAATGATTTCTCCTATTCAGATGGCTCTATGTAGCAGTCTCCAGTGTTTTTGCTAAGCTAGGCTAAACTTGTTTTGTTTTGAGATGAAACTGATCATCTCTTCTGACTTTGAATAAGACATAAAACAAAGTCCATCCGCATGTTTGTTTACTGGAAATCGCCATTCTGTTCCCTTTTTAAAAAATTTTCATCTTAATTTCTCAATTGATTACACATTTTAGCGTATTTTTACCTCGCCGCTTATCTGCAGCTTCAGTTAATGTCACTGATAAAGAAATGCATTTAAATGAGCTGGTCAAATATAATCCGATAACTCTTAATAATGTTTGTTTCTTGAGATGATTAACATTCAGGTTCTTGAGACTCGCGCTATATGTAGGCCGCCTCTAAGACCTGATGGGTTTTCTTCCTAATTGATCTTAAGTATCATTTTTCCAGACAAGCCATGCCACCAAATCTTAATCCTGTTGATTGAGTTTGGCTCCTTAAGATATGTAAACGCAGGCAGCAATCCTCCTGAGGGAACGCCCCTCTTCTTCTTTGTTTTTAATTAAGGCGATGAGGTTCGGCGCCGGGCGGACCGCCGGTCAGACCTTCAGCCGCGCTCCTCGCCGCACCCCGTGCATGTGTGCGGTGTCACGTTCAATTAGACAAGAGCTAAGGAGTCGAGGGATCTGACTCCAGAGGGGGGGTGGAGGCGGTTGGTGGTGGGATATTAATGCCACAGGTCACTCGGGGTGATGCCTCCATTATGGTGTTGTTTTTATGGTGTTTAAGATAATCCAGCATGCAGAATCAGACTTTTTACATTTAAATCAAGGAGTGTTTGTAAGAAGGCCTCTTGGTTTAATTAAGAGACCGAGATGCTTCCACTGTGGACTTACGCAGCTTCCATTGTCGCCGTGGTTACGTACTATGGACACATTGGAGCCGAACAAGCGGGCAGAAAACATTAATTAATCATGTAATTATAAAGTTTGACACTTTAGGAAAAATAAGAGCAAAAACATTTTCTAATTGAAATAAACCCAATCCAAATTTACTATCATTTATATTTTAGTACTTTAAGGTAACTCATTTCCCCCTGCTTAAATAAATAATGAAATACCCGAATATTCAAATTGATATTAATAAAGTAGGATCTCATTATTTTACCTCACTTACAAATGTCTATTTATTGTTTAGCTATACATACGTTTTTAATTCTAATCTTAATATTTAATGTCAATAAGACTAACAATAATAATATATATCAACAATAACACCTTCATAACACAAATAAGCAATGCATGTTTGTTTATTTTTTTTGATCACAGCCTCATGGTTCTCTGATAGTGATAATGTTTTAATTCATTCCCACTTTGATGTAAGAAACACCTGTTAGATCAGTGATTCTTTCTAAAACTTTGGGGGAATTAGATTCTTCTGTAATTAAACAAAAGGGGTACAATATTAAAAACAAATATTTTCAACTGATTTTTGATAATGTGTTTCATACTAAACCGATGAACCAAAACCAATTACTTTATTTTTCTTAGTTGTGCAACCTAATTGTTTTCTTTATTTATTCATTTTTTAATGAACCTGCTTTTTCCACATATATCTATAGATATATGAACTATTACAGGATTGTATCATTATTTCTTGAATTAAAACCACAACTTTCTTTGTGCAGTTTCCATCTTCGAAAGCTCACGTTCATCCCAGTTTAGTGAATCTTAAAATTCTTCTGAAGTTGGTCTCAGGCGGATCTCAGTGGGTGTGGTCTAACGTGGGTGTGGTCTAATGTGGGTGTGGTCTAATGTCCTCCAGAGAGAAGGCGCAGATCATGAAGAAGTCTGGCATGAAGCGCGTCCTGCTGCTTGGCTCCGGTTACGTCTCCGGACCTATCGTGGAGTATCTGACCCGCGACGAGAAGACCCAGGTCACCGTGGGTGGGTTCGCCTCGCAGGCCCCTCTGCAGTACAAATACACATATTATAAACACGTATGTGAGGACATGGTCTCAGTCCAAGTCTGCTCCCGTGTAGAACTTCACCTGATGGTTTCAGCTTGTTCTAATTCAACATACCTGTACTTTAGACTACTTAAACTACATCTCACAGGCACATATTGTACTTTTTACTGTACTACATCTCAGAGGCACATATTGTACTTCTTACTCGTTACATGAATTAATTCCTTTTACCTTTCCCCCTCATAATCCTTCTTAATTCATTGGTTTATTACCATTTTTATCCTCAGCTATACAACCACTGTTGCTTTCTCATGAATGCAGGGCAGTAAAAAATGTTTTGCTTTCCGAAGTAGAAGTTTAAAGTGTGTTTTCTTCCCTCAGCGTCGGTGATGCTGAAACAAGCAGAGGAGCTGGCAGCCAAATATCCAAACACCATCCCCATCATGCTGGACGTGGGCAGCCAGGAGGGACACTTGGACTCTCTGATCAAAGACCACGACCTGGTCATCAGGTATGCCATGGAGACATGTAGTGTGCCTGCTGTAATGAATGGACTACTAGCAAACTACCAGTATTTACTAGCAGAGGCTCTGCTCACTTTAACCAAAGAAAGATTCTTTTTAAAAGGTCCTCCAGAGACGGACGTTTCAAATCAGAATTGGCTTTATGATCCTATTGTATCCGTCCGTATCAAATTAAAAGCACCAGTTAACTTCCACTTCTTTCGCCAATGGATGACGTGTGCTCCTCAGCATGCTGCCCTACACTCTCCACCCGCTCATCGCCACGCACTGCATCCGGAGGAAGGTCAACATGGTGACCGCCAGCTACCTGAGTCCAGCCATGAAGGAGCTGCAGAGCAGGTGATCGCACACCATTGATTTACACTCCCACCGATGTCATTTGATGCAGTAAGATGACTCCTTTAGATTAACAGGAGCCATGTCTGATATTTCACATAAATGTTGGATTAACTTTTCACCGGCAACACCATTTTTTCCCCCCCAAAAGACGGCATTTAAAACGAGTTAATGTGTTTCTGTGTGTGCGTTACAGTGCGGAGGAGGCCGGCGTCACCATAGTCAACGAAATGGGACTGGACCCGGGGATCGATCACATGCTGGCCATGGAGTGCATCGACAAGGCCAAAGCCGACGGCTGCACCGTGAGTTTGCACAAATGAATGAATGAACCTTTCCTCCCACTACCGTTAGGATGCTGCACATTTTAGCAGTTGGTTTGAGATAAACGGCTGTAATTCTTCAGATGCGTTTAAACCACTGGAGAAAAAGAAAACGTTCTCATGCTGTAACTGATGACCGTCTGGCCTTTTTAAAACGCGTAAAAGCAGGAAGTTGTGAATCGCTGTTCCAGGTGGAGTCCTACAGCTCCTTCTGCGGCGGTCTTCCCGCCCCCGAATGTTCCGACAACCCTCTCCGCTACAAGTTCAGCTGGAGCCCGTACGGCGTCCTGCTCAACACCATCAGCCCCGCCGTCTTCCTCCGGGACAACCAGGTACGGAGGGCGGGGGGTCCACCTTTTTGGTTGTGGGAGACTTTTACTGGCGCGTTAATGTGTGCGTGCGTGTCGCCTCAGGTGGTGAGCATCCCGGCTGGCGGCGCCCTGATGGAGTCGAGCACGCCGATGGATTTTTTCCCCGGTTTCAACCTGGAAGGATTTCCAAACCGCGACAGCACCAAGTACGCCGAGTCCTACGGCATCCAGACGGCACACACGCTGATCAGAGGAACGCTGCGCTTCAAGGTGCGACACACACACACACACGCGCACGCACACACGCACGGACACAAAGGGAACTCCAGCATCACCACACCTGGAGCTACGTGGTTTTACCTTGACAAGAAGGAGATGAAAGCCCTCTGAGAGGCAGCTGAAGCTGTGAGACGTGTGTGGTGTCCCTGTGAATGTCTTCATTGTGAGTCTTTGTCCCACAGGGCTTCTCGAAGGCCATGAGCGGGTTTGTCAAACTGGGTCTGATCAACAGCGAGGCCTGTCCCATCCTGAAGCCCACTTCGGCCCCCGTCTCCTGGGTAAGGACCTCCGCCCAGGTGTCTCCTGACGGCGGTGCAGGGTTCAGAATACACGTAGCGTGTCTGTGGAAGTGCTGAAGAATTGAATTACAGTCAATGGCTGCTCGCACTATCGTTGTTTCTGTAAGCGAGATGCAGAGATGAGTAGAAAAAATACATTTTCCCCGAAGCTTCGTTAAGCTATTTCTGAAAGATACTACTGACCGTGTGCCGTGTGAAATGACATGTAATGTAAAGAGTAGGGTCGGGTGCCGTATTGGTACAGTGCTTTACAAAGCCTCTGTGATGTCCTCTCCTCTCGACAGAAAGCGCTGCTCTGTAAGCAGATGGGATTGTCCTCTTCTATTTCCCACGATGACTTTGAAGAAGCTGTGTTTGAACGCATCGGGAAGGACGACTTTGTGATGGACACCCTGAGATGGTGAGACTCGGCCTTTAGCCCTTAGTTATGCCGACTGAGCACAACAATGTGTGAATCTGGCTTCTCGTCTGATGCTCTTCAGCGTTGGCGTCGGTGCTGTGGAATGGCGTTCTGAGAACAAGGCCGCTCCTCTTCTGCACCCCCACACAACCCTTTTACTTTATTTTGAATGAAAACGCCTGAAGTGGTGTCGCGCAACAATACTTCACTTTAAACCAACTTTTTCCAAAAGTTTCTTCAGACCAAGGCCCCGTGCCGCCATTGTCCCCGGCGGTACGAGGGCCTCGTGAATTCCTCCGACGATAAGTGAAGCGTTGGAAACATTCCACTCTGCGCGGGTTAAAAAAAGGAAGAAAAAAAAAGAGTAAAAAGCCAAATGAAGCTCGAGGCTCAAATTGAATGACTTGTTGTTTATTCATTTATTCAATTTGCATTTATTCAATCTGCTCATCTCTTTAGATTTAGCCCAAGGATGTGTGGGCCACCGCCGCCGCGGTGTTAAAGAAGAGTCTTTTCTTCTTTTCAACCCTTCTGAAACAGTTTAGTGAAGGTTCTTTTTTTGTGTTGGGAAAAAGTCACTCTCCTTTTTTTCCTTTCTTTTTGTCTCCGTGTGCTCAGGTTCGGGATGCTGAGTGACGAGTCGGTGGTTCAAGCCGACAGCGTTCTGGCCGCTCTGGCGAAACACCTGGAGGCGAACCTTTCCTTCGGTGAGTCGCGCTTTATTACCAGGGCACCTTTTTTAAAAGACGACATCACAAGTACTTCTCTTCATTGGCTCCCTGTTCATTTCCAATGTTTAAAAAACTTTTTTTTTTACAGTTTTAAATATATAGCAGGAACGTTGTCCCCTTATAATTCCTGTGTGGGGGGGGGTCTTCTAGGGGTTATGTTGCTACATAAATAAGGTTACTATTGTTAATAAAGAACGGTACATGACCAACTATTGGCTTTTATTCCTCGGTCAGACAAGTCCGAGCGAGACATGATCATCATGAGGAACGACATTGGGCTTCGCCACCCAACCGGTGAGCTGGAGACCAAACACATCAGCCTGGCGGTGTACGGCGACCCCAGCGGCTTCTCCGCCATGGCCAAAACCGTGGGTTACCCAGCAGCCATTGCTGCCCGCATGGTCCTCGATGGTCAGTGACCTCCGTCTGGACGATTGTACCCGTCGCGAGAATGAACTAAAAAGAACGTTTAAAAACGTAACTGCACCCCCACCCCCCACCCCCCCTTTTTTTTATTTTTATTTTTATTTTTATTTTTACAGGCGAAATCACCACAAAGGGACTTGTGGTTCCGATGACGAAGGATATCTACGGGCCGGCGTTGGCCTGCCTGAAGGAGGAAGGCCTTCACTTCATGTCCAAGAGCACCCTGCAGGAGTAAAAGCCGAGGCTACCGGGGGGGGGGGGCTGTCAATAATGTTCAAGAAACCTAAAAAAAACACGCGCCATCAAATGACCTCGTCAGCGACTTTATCCAAACCGGATTGGCTCAAAAAGGTGAAGGGGAAAAGGTCTAAAAGAAATAAATATAATTTAGGGAAGTTTTTTGTCAGAAGCTGCAAAGGGAAGAGGTTCGGATAATGTTCATTAATCTCAGTAAAGTTAGCTTCGCGGACCGACTGGACAAACTAACGTTGGCTTGAGTGTTTTTTAAGGGTGAATTCTGTATTTTTGGACCGGAAGTTACCCAGTTTGTAGTATTTATTGTGTGCCGCCTTTAGCTATATTTCTTTTTTGGTGGGGAGGGGGGGTCGCCGCCTTGTAAACGGTTTGTTACATGCTTTAAACAAATACCCAGAGAGAAATATAGTACCTGAGATATATTTTTAAAAGCATGTGTGTACTTTATATGTGGGCCTCCAGAAGGAAGTTGGATTTCTATGTTTGGATCTGAACACAAACTACACATTTTGCGGGTTAAAGAGAAAAACACTAACATGTTTAGTGTTTAAAGTAGATGTTTTATTAAACATCTACTTTAAACATTTTGTCCTTAATGTTTCAGTTGACATTCATACTATTCCTGATTACAAAACTCATTTGTGTGTAAAAACTTGCTTTGATAAAACATTTTGCTGTCGAAATGTAAAAAAGTTACATGAATAGAACTTTTAAGGTTCTTTCTCCTTTAATGGTTTACACACGGAGAGGCTAACTGCAAATGGAATTATTTGGATTTACACTGTAGTTTAATTGTGAATCTATTTTTAATACTACAGCTGCTTCAATTTATTAATTCTAATGAACACAGGCTCCATACGTCCATGACTGCACTCAAATAAAGTGGAATGTTTCTTTAGTACGGTATTATTAGTAGGAACCAGTTATGTCATGTTTATTGGTTTGGCTTGGTTACTTCAAATTGATCATTTGTACACAAACTGTTGATTAAGCCAATAAACATTCGATCCAACGTACATTTTGCTCACTATACTCTTGTGCTTCTACTTAAGTACAAAACTTTCCCTTTCTAATGTAAAACATTCTGCGTTAGTATTTTACTTGTCTTGGATAAAACACCTTCTTCACCATTGTCAGATTTAGACAATGGTGAAATATTTGGTTAACCAGACTCTGGACTCGGGACTCTGTTCTGGAGCCTGGAGAAGAAAAGACAAGCAGCCTGTTTGCTTGGACTCAATGTGGAGGCAACCATGCAAACTAGGCCACCAAGCCGGGGATAATTGGTCGTGTAATTATGAGAAGTCAAAAATGCAAATGAAGGTGTGGATACGGCGGCCGGTCAAGACGACGTCTGGGACACTTGACCTATTTTCCGTCCTAAAAAGACGCGTTTCTTGCATCTTGAGTCTTAACCCGGATTAACACTCAAATTCAATTGGAAAAACCAGTTCAGCGCCGGGATTAAAGCATGACTCCATAAAGGGAAAATGTATAATCCATAGGACGAACAACACTTGGTTTTCATCAGAACCACATTTTGATTTCATCTATTTTTGTGTTTGTTTCTTTAACACCTCTTTCAGATGTCTGCCTCATCTTTTGTCTTGCCGCTGTGACCTTTGATCTCCTTCCTGTTGGTAGACTGAGGCCCCTTCTGCTGAGTCCAGAAATGTAAATTTAAGTAACCGGATTTTTCAGACACATTTGATTGAGTCTTTCTCCTCCGGCTTGAAGGGGAATCTTACTTTTTGTTTTTACTGTGATGCAAAAAATCCTGTTAGCTCATAGTTAGCTACCGTTGTTACATTTCCTTGTGGATGTTCGTGGTCCCCACAGGCTGAGCCCTAATATCTTTGTTGATGCCATATTTTATTGGTGTGTTTTTCATAATAACAGAGTGCACTATTTGTGTGTTGGTGTGTTGTAGTTATGCACAGAGCAACAAAAATACTCAAATACTCCTTCTAGGTGTGTTCTTTCACTTATTTAATCCTCTAACTAATAATCCAGCAGTGTGTTTTCATGTCCAGCTAAAAGACAAATGTCAGTACCCCATGCATCGCATTTAGTCGGTTACAAAACCCAGAATATAAAAGCATTAATGTTCTCCAACTAAGCAATTAAAATGAAACACTTGAATGCGCTACAAATGGTAAAATATAAAAACCTAAAAGTATAAATAGAAATTTGGTCCATCGAGTTGATTACTATAATATTATTTACATAAGATTATTATTTGTATTATTCAAGGCCCTTTTTATATTTGACTGCTGTTACTGTTGGTATTTACAGAAGCCCTACAAAAGACAAGCTAACAAAATATCTTATTTGATGTAAAAAGATTGAGGTTTCCCTTTTTTCTCCCACCCCTCATTTGGCTCAGTGCCAATAAATACAAAGGTTCAGGAATAGTTGGTAGAAAGGTCTCGGGCCGGTACACGTTAAACAGTTAGTCTACAGCGCGTATCAAAGTTAGAAGTACACAATGAAAAATACGAAAAGGCACACGTTACAAAACAGCATCCAGCAAAGAAGAAAGTGTTGGGATGCAGGAGTCAGACAGACAGAGTCCTCCTGGATGCTGGGACGGGGACGGGGGAGGGAGGGAGGGGGTGTAGATGTATATGAAGTGGAGGGACTGAAGGCTGTTGCCCTTTTTTTTCCTTTTTTAAGTTCTTTGTGGGGGGGTTACACCAGGGATTCAAGGCTCTCTGCAGTGCTGGCGGTTCCCACTACGATGGTCCCGTTGACGTCGGAGGACTGGAGGGTTTCCTCATCTTCTTGCGTCCCGATGAGACTCAGCATGGCTCTGTACAGGAACTGGTACTGCTCCTGTAAACGATGCCTTTATGTCACGTTCACATCCTGTTAGATGTACCTCTACCACATTAAGTTGGTTTCTTTCCAAACCAATCCTGCCAGCTGTTAACTTGGCAAATACAATGTTGTAACATGAACGCAGCGTGACAGACATGACATCATCAACGTCGCGTCTGTCACGCTGCGCTCATGTTAGCCCCGTACGACGCGGGGGATATTTTCATTGTCGTTGGCCTCACGATGTCGCTGAAGACTCCCGGCCTCATCAGGTTCGTCAGCTTGGCCACTTGGAAGACGTCCACCGAGCCCTCGGCGTCCAGCTGACGCGTCAGAGACGTCAGAGCGCAGAACGTCCCCGCCGTGGCTCCGCCCACACTGGAAGAAGAGAACTTTCCCCGTGAGAAGGCCTCGTTGAGAACAACCAATCCCTGGAACGTGGTCGTGGTCTTACTCGTCGTGGACCACGATGGGGCCGTCCTTGCCGTCGCTCTCCTCTTTCACCAGGTTGAGGAGCTCGAAGGTGTTGCTGATGGGGCTGTCTGGATTGGGCCAGCGGGGGGGGGCCCGGAAGTGTTTCACATCCAGAACGTAGTCATCCTGTTGAGATGAGAACCAATCAGGAGGTTTAAAACTATTTGTCCCGTGGCCCTTTATTGTTTTTTATTGAGCTATAATTAATCTTATTTACAATATGAATCGCAAATGATACACAATTGATCTTATCTTCTTGTTCAAGTGAAGCCACACTAAGACACAGCTTCTAATGGTCCCTTATTTATATGTCTTAATCATTGATATTGTTCATCTAACCCCTTCCCTCTTTTATTGTAAAATAGGATGTTCTTTGCCAAGAAATGTGTCATGTGAGAAGGGCTGATAAAGGGAATCCTATGTCATTTAAAAGATACTTAACTATGTATAAATATATATTAAAAACTCATAAAAAAGGCATTAAATAGCAGTACAGTACGATTGAAAATAGGAAGAAGTAATATATATTGTTTTTCTTTTTAAGTCATATAAAGTATATTATGTGGAAAAAGGTCATACAAGAGTCATAGTAGCCTATAGATGTTCAAGGTGGCTCTCACCTGTGTAGCTTGCAGCACGTAGTCCTGGACCACCAGCATGTCCTCGTTGGTCAGGCACACGAGGTTCTCACTCCTCTGGCTGACCGTGAACATCTCGTAGCTGATTGGCTGCCCTTTGCAAGGCCAGACAGCGCACATATCCGCCTCCTCCTAAAAACATAAAAACATACACGACACTCCAATACAAATCTGTAACCACGCCGACATGTCATCTTCTGACAAAGAGCTGCTCCTGCTGTGTGACCTCTCCGGTTGGTCATCAAGTGAGACCAGGTGCAAAGAATAAGCTGACTCCACTTGTTTAAAAGTTACGGTGTGTCGAATTTAGGGAGACCATAAGATGCATGAGATGTAATACGATATGATTAAGTAGATTTTAATTTGCACATAATTACCTGCAAATACGAATTGTTACACTATATGAATAATATGAATAAGCAATGACACTAGAGAGAAGTAGTCGTTTTCTCTACTTCATACACTTCTATGGGACCAGAGGAGTCGCCCCCTGGTGGCCACTACAGAGAAGTAGTCATTTTTTCATAGACTTCTTTGGTACCAGAGGAGAATGCAAGGACTTTAAGCAGTGGGAAGCAGCCTAGCTCTGATCAAAGTTATGGATATGCAAAAGAAGACAGTCCATCCATCCATTGTCAAACCGCTTATCCTGCACACAGGGTCGCGGGGGGGCTGGAGTCCATCCCAGCCAACTTCGGGCGATAGACAGGATACATCCTGGATTGGTCGCCAGCCAATCGCAGGGCAACACAGAGACACACAACCATTCACACTCACATTCACACAACTACGGGCAATTTAAAGTCCCCAATTAACCTGATCCCCAGAGCATGTCTTTGGACTGTGGGAGGAAGCCGGAGAACCCGGAGAGAACCCACGCAGACACGGGGAGAACATGCAGACTCCACACAGAAAGGCCACTGGGTGGAATCGAACCCAGGACCTTCTTGCTGTGAGGCGACAGTGCTAACCACCACGCCACCGTGGCGCCCCAAAAGAAGACAGTTCTTCCCAAAAAATGTTTGACATTTTTGCACAGATTACTATAATTACAAAATGCCAATTAGTGAGCTTAATGGGCTCATTTGTTAACTTTGGACAGAGCTGGGCTAGCTATTTTCATGCTAACCCCTCCCTGGCTCCAGCTCTGTATTTAACACACAAACATGAGCTCGACTGAGCATCTCTGAACCTAAACAACGGGTATTTCCCAAAATGTTAAAAGAATACAGACTTTGCAGTCCTCACCTCGCCAGAGCCCGTCAGCGACACGATGACCTGGCTGTTGTGGTCCCATATCATCCTCCAGAAGTCCTTTATGGTGTCGGGCAAAGGGTTCTGGGTAATGATGAACTCGCTGCTCTGCTTGTAACCCTGCAGGAACAGAACCCGGGCTTAATATCAACAACTGAAATCTCGTTATGATCCATCTACAAACTCTTTTGTTAATCCACACATAAATAACTGTGTGGCTCACTGCTGGCATCTTTTACTATGTGTAAAAAGGACACGTCTATCGCACTCTGTCCATCCCGATAGAGGGTTGTTATACATCATTTATTACACCCCCCCTGACGTTTCTTCCTCTTTCCTGTTCCGATAGAAGCGTCACAGCTGGACCGACTCACAAGGAGAGAGAAGCACTTTGTTCTTACTGAGATGTACGATGCGTTAATGTAGTCGCAGGTTTCCCCCGCCGCCGTGGACAGGCGCACTCGAGACCTCTCGACTGCAGAGACAGAAAGAGAACGTGTCCATGTCCAGTTTCAACACGTCCCCAACCAGTAACCCCCAACCACGGCAGGTCGCCCTGCAGGAGGCTGCAGCTCACCTGGGAGCGCCGAGTCGCTGCGGTTCTTCGTGCGGTTGCAGTCCTGCAGCGCTGCAGAGGAGTCGCACTGCCCCCCAACGGGGAGACACACCAGCTGTGGAGGAAACACACCAAAGATCTGTTTCCACACAAGCTGTGCAAAGTGCTCGGAAAATAATCCTTGACTAAGTGTGAACAATTAGAAACAGGAAAAGTACATCAGTCAGTCGTTTCTGAATGTTAAAGCCTTCATCTGTAACGCCGAAAATAAGAAATACTTTCCTTTCAAGTTGTTGTAGAGTGTCCCAATTATTTCACCCTTCACTAAAATAACCTCCACTTGTTATTCTAAATGTAAACCCTAAATCACATTTAAATCACAATATGAAGCATCGGGGAGAAGCTTTGGGTTCATTATTTAAATAAACTATTATCTAAATATAGCTACTCAGTATGTTGGGGGTCTATTTGTTTACTTCATGTCAATATTTTTTTAGCTTATATTTTAAATGAATTTAAAATATGAGTTTTCATTTCTGATATTATAACTATTCAATATTTATTTGTTTTAGGAGATTTTAGGGCAGGCACTTTCAGAGACATTTCAGAGACAAGTTGAATCAAAAATGTATCATCCTTTCGAAATGGTTCCTGTTTAGAAATCGATCGTCTTTCAAACACTGCAGGTTTGGTGTAGACGGATTTTAAACAAACGGAAACAATGAAGGAAAGAAGCAGAACAACCATCAACATGTCTCAGATAGCTGTAGCGTTACACAGAACAAGTCCATACAGATAAGCACATGGTGCACCTTTCACTGCTCACCTTGAACTGTTTATCCAGGCGTGTCCTCCCAGCATGCACCGGGGTCAGCAGCTCGTCCACGTACCTGTGCAGCTGAGCCGCCGCCACCTCCGTCTCCCTCGACAGGATCGCCTCCACCAAAGCGTCGTGGATAAAAATGTACTGTTCCTGCAGAGGAGGGACGGAGAGCGCCATGGTTAGACCGGGCGCATCCTCTGGGGACCATGACTGTCTTGATGAAATATCATGGCTATAAAGTTGTTAAGAGATCCCCTTAAACCATGAATTTGAAGCTTGTGGAGGCAGTAAGGTAAAAGTCCAGGGATCAACAAGCTCCATAACATAGATCATCTGGGGAACATGAATGACTGTAGAAATAATCAAGCATGTCTTCCAATAGTTGTTGAGATATTTCACCAAAAACCACTTATGTGAATCTCATGAAAGGCGCTCCGGGAAAAGTCATAGGATCCTCAAAGTGATGAGGTTACATCCTCTGGAAACACCGAATGTCTGTACAGACGTGACAACGGAAGAGAGGCGGATGTAGCAGAGCTTCACTGTGTATTTGGGCTAGCAATGATTTGGTGCCTGGCTGCAAAAGGCAGACCGGTAAAGCTGAAAGTTAAGAAGTGCATTTATGTGTGAGGGGCAGACGGACATGTTGACCTCTGACCTCGGTCTGGACCAGGTTGTTCCTCTGTGTGCGGATGTGTTTGAGGAAGCCAGTGATGTTGACGGTGCCCTCCTCCCTTATCTGCTTCAGCATGCTGTCCAGGACCACGTACGTGCCCGTCCGGCCTACGCCGGCGCTGCACGGCAACGAGAGGGAGGGGCCAAGATAAGTCAAGGATCTACTGGCGGCGTCTCTCGCCGTTTAAAAAAAAAAAAAATCTGATCTTACCTGCAGTGCACCACCACAGGCCCCGCCTCCTCCCCCCCGGCTTTGGACGACTTGCAGACAAAGCTGAGCAGCGGCAGAGCGAGCTCCGGGACGCCCATGTCGGGCCACTGGGTGTAATGGTACTGGGTCACAGTCCGCTCGTTGGTCCGCCCCTTCTGGGAGCCCTACAGGTGGACAAACAGGAAGTGACTGAAATAAAATGTTGGGTGCAGCAGGGACAATCATTTTCAACGTGGACATGTAGAAGAGATAACACTGTCAGTTTGACAATTTATTTGAGATTTGTTTGTTGTATAAAACTGTGAATTTATAAACCATAGAAATGTCATCGCCAAAAAACAACAAAGAATTGTTTTTTAGCGATGACATTTTTTTTGTCAAATGTAATGATATTTAAAATGATTATTATTTTACTTTGAGCTTTTTACAGAATAATTAAAATGCAACGTCAATGTCTTGTTTTGTCTGCAGCTTCAAACATATTCGGTTTAGTGTCAAGAAACCAGACAATATCCTCATTTAAGAAGCCGTATTCACATCATTTGTTTAAAAAGTTCCTTAAACCGCTAAAAGGTATGGATTCTTTCAAACTACTCGATTGGCCTAGTTTGGACCTGATCTGCCGAGGAGGGGGGGGTCTGACCTTCTTGGCGTTGGTGTTCCTCACGGAGAAGGTCCTCTGGGTGTAGTAGGCGAGTACTCTGCTGCTCTTCACCGTCACCAGGAAGCTGCCAAACTCCTCCTGCACCTCTGCCGGCCAGTACTGGTCACACTTCCTCTGAGGGGGGGGGGGGGCAGTGAACACGTCCAACGTTACAGGGTGTGATCAATACATCCTTTACGACATGTTACCAGCACATATCCACAGTTCACTTGACTCAGATGATCTGTGGAAGACAATAAGTGAGTAAAGACGGGCTCGCTCACTCTTCCTTTCTCCACCAGGTTGGTGATCATAACAATGACGCAGACATTTTGCTCCCAGATCATCCTCCAGAAGTCCTCGATGCTCGTTTTCAGGGGACCCTGAGCGGCAATGTATGACCGCGGCTTCTTAAAACCCTGAGGATACATAATATAGAACATATAACTACAAAAAACGCATTGTAAAAATTCTCCAACATAAAACCCAGCTGGGTGTTAGCGCTAGTGTAGCGTTCTCGTGATTCAACATCGAGTTAAACCCAGGTAATGAAGACATTAGGTCTTGTAGGTTTGACCTTTTACTTTTCTTTTATCACCATGCTGGTGAAAACTGCAAATAAAGACAACACACAAACGTTCAGAGTCCCAAATAAGACATTTTACAGCATAAGCTACATAGTCCAAAGAAGCCCACTCACACAATTGCAAACAGATCCAACCGCAGCCAGAACATGTATCAGAACATCCACAGCAAACACAATATTTAACAATATACTCACAGCATCGCCTCTACGATGCTTCGTAGTGGATGCAAGCAGACCTCTCTCGAGCACATGTGATTCTTGGCTTTTTGTACTGACACCAATTACCAAACCGGAGCACAGAAAAGTTTTGTTTTGAAAATAAAATCAGAGAATGCCCTAATGTTGTTGTCTTCTATTAGGTGTTCTGAATATAAGAAGTGGACGACATGAAGTCAATCCGTTCGTTTGTGGACGGAGGTTTAAAGCCTCGAGTTGTGCAATCGTGCCGTCGCCACCTCATCTTCAAATTGTTCTGTTTGACTCTAAATGGACCATAATTTACTAAATGAACATCATGTTGTACTGAAGAAGACTGGAAACTAGAGATTGAGACCATGGACTTGTGTACAATGTTTGCTAGAGAATAAATCAAAGGGAAAAGTAGAGTCCTTTTCTCCCCTCCGGGCTCGACATGGCGCAGGGGTAGAGACGGTTGGCGGTTTGAGGCCCGTCTGCCCCATGTCAAAGTGTCCCTGAGCAAGACACCTAGCCCCTAATTTCTCCCCAGGCAAAAATGTAAAAGCCATGGGTTAAAAATGCAATCTAAATTGCTTTGGATAATCTGATCTAAGGCCTGGAGGTTGTTGCCTTGTCAAGTTCCAGCTAGAGTCCACCAAATGGCCCTGACGCAGAAGACGACTATTCCACCACTGATACAGGCGGCGGTAACACGCCGAGAAGAACTCTGCTTATCAGTACACGTGAACGCATACAATGGATTCGGAGTAGGTTGAAAATCTGCTTTGCAAATGTTTTTAGAGGAAAGAGCAAACTAGCATCTATTTGTTGGAGCTCAAGGATTCGCACAAAGCGTTTTGGTGAGCAAAGCTCGCCAAGGCCTCTCGAGGGGAAAGGAAGTGGCACTTGTCCTCATTGGAGGTCGGCATTCAGTCACTCGCTTCGTGACCTTGCATGCCGTGAGCTGGAGAGATCCTCCATGTGCTTTTACCAACTACGTAGATCCGATGAGAGGCTGTGACTGACTGCTTCCTTCCCTTTTCCCCCTTTTCTTCTCTTTCACAAAACGCTGGGAAATGAGATTTTGAATGCGACGCGCATAATGGAGAGCCTCGCCGCCCCCCCTCATACCAGGAAGCAACATGAAGAGCTTCTAAATCATGCAAAGTTGAGGAGCACAGGAGAGGAACAACAAGTGCAGTTGCTCTGAGAAAACAAAGAGGAATTGAATACGCGGCGGGGATGAAGGCCTCGCGTGAGAGCCAATCGGAGAGAGCCTTACATCCACGTAGTTGGCGTTGATGTAATCTCCCACCTTCCCGTCTTTGTCCCCCTGCTGAGATAGTCGCACTCGGCTGTGGTCATCTGAGGGGGAGAGACAGATTGAAACAGATTTTAAAAGCAATGCGGCTTCAGGTCAACACAGAAAATACTTCAGGTTCTTTTCAAATCAGGTATAAATTTCAAGGTTGTTTTCTATTCTTCTTGTCGCCATCGAATCCCATGAAAAGACAAACGTAAAAGACGTAAAAACACCTGCCGCCTGGTTTGGAAAAGAGCAGTAGATTGGATGAAACCCATGTCAATCAATCCGAGCAAAGCCTTCAGTGCTGCTCTCTGACAAACAGAATGTTTGTCAGAACAGTAGGTGTGACTCACAGGCCAGGATGTTGCTGTATCGGTTCTTAGGTCTGTTGTCAGGGTGGTTGGAGCTGTCAGTGGTCATCCCCATGTCCACCGAGCAGGCCTGAACCTCCTGGAGGAACACACACACACACACACACACACACACACGATGCTGGGTGTCCGTACAAGACATTTTCTGTTTCCTTACTTTGAGGAATAGAAATGTGGCTCTTTTTAATTTTTCGGGTTTTAGGATTTGTCGCTGGTGGTTTGTACATTTTTGAAAACATTTCTATTTTTTAACAACAATATAACGGGAAATTTAAGTAAAAAGGTGGAGATTTTAAAAATGTGTAAAAATGTGAAATTTGAAAAAAACAATTTATGAATATCTCAAATAGGGATTGCTCAATGTATTTAAATGGGTTCTTCTGTGGATGTATCGTAAAAACATCAGTTTTTGTGACAGTTTAATATTTGTGAACCTTCATGTATTTTACATTTTTTGGGGCTTTTTATTTTTTCGTCTGAAAAGAATACAGTTTAATACTCATCTCTCACATCCTGTACATGCCAAACAGAACATCTATCAAACAACACACCAGACAAAACACACAAGCAGCCCCGCGGCTACGTCAGGAGGGAGGTGGAGTAGCAAGAGGTGCAGGAGGAGGCGGCCTTACCTCGTAGCTCTCCTTCAGTATCTAACGACCAGGGGCGGAAGCAGCAGGCAGGCCGCGGCATTTCCGTGACAACACGGTCAACCAAAGAGGTGCGAGAACACAAATTACAAGACAACACGTAGAAATACACACGATACAGAATCATGCTGCTGCAGACAAGAAACACTGATTCTACTACTGATGGCTCGGGAATAACAGGGAGAAATCTGTTATCTCGCCAGTTCCTCTTTGTTAAGTTATTTAGCGCGTTGGTATGATGTGTGTGCATGTGTCTATGAGGCGGTTTTATTATACATTCATCATTACACACACACACACACACACACACACACACACACACACACAGGTTTGGTACCTGGAACTCTCGTTGGAATCCGTCAGCCTGGTGAAGCTCGGCCACGTGTTTCACAAACTGCTTCACCGGGAACGCAGTCAGTTCCTCTGGAGGAGGAAGGGGAGATGGAAGGAGGTAGGGAGGATGGAAGGATGGCGGAAGGAGGCAGGGACGAAGGAGGAAGAAAGGAGGAAAGTAGGAAGATGAAGGGAGGATGGAAGGAGAGAGGAGGAAGAAGGAGGAAAGAAGGGAGGATGGAGAGAGGAGGAATTAGGAAGGAGGGAGGAAAATTGGGAGTGTGGAGGGAGGAAGGAGGGAGGTAGGGAAAAGGAAATGAGCACACAGGCGCGGGGGAAAAGAACCAGAGGTCCAAGCGTCTGTTGTGTTGTAGGAATACACTACATAGGAAGCATCGAGCTGTAAAGGAATTTTTCCGGAATGTTTCTTTTAAAGTGAGGATTTATTTTTCTAAAAATAAAAGACATTTTTGGAAAAGCGAAAGGATTTTAAAAACTATCCTGAGATGAGTTTTGGGGACATGGTGACGTTTGTGAAAAGTGAGGACAATTTATCCAACAGAGGGACAATTGTTCAGAAAATGTCACTCTTCACACTTGAGAAAGTTTCGGAGCATTTAAGAAATTCAGGACATGTTTGAGCGAGTGAAGTGTGTGTGTGTGTGTGTGTGTTACCAGATGTTAATGCAGCGGCGGGCGGTGAGATGACTCTGGGTGACGAGTTGTCGTCGATGTAGAAGTGAGCCGTCTGAAAACACGTCCTGAAAACACACACGCGTGTTGTGTTAATGGGTGATACATATAATATAAATGCTGAGTGTTAATGGGTGATACATATAATATAAATGCTGAGTGTTAATGGGTGATACATATAATATAAATGCTGAGTGTTAATGGGTGATACATATAATATAAATGCTGAGTGTTAATGGATGATACATATAATATAAATGCTGAGTGTTAACGGGTGATACATATAATATACATGCGGAGTATTAATGGGTGATACATATAATATATATGCTGAGTGTTAATGCATGAGACATATATATATATATATATATATATATATATACACACATAAATGCTGAGTGTTAATAGGTGATACATATATAAATGCTGACTATTAATGGATGATACATATAATATAAATGCTGAGTGTTAATGGATGATACATATAATATAAATGCTGAGTGTTAATGGGTGATACATATAATATAAATGCTGAGTGTTAATGGGTGATACATATAATACAAATACTGAGTGTTAATGGGTGATACATATAATATAAATGCTGAGTGTTAATGGGTGATACATAGCATATATATATGCTGAGTGTTAATGGGTGATACATATAATATATATGCTGAGTGTTAATGGGTGGTACATATAATATAAATGCTGAGTGTTAATGGGTGGTACATAGCACATATATATATATATATATATATGCTATGTGCTATGTACCACCCATTAACACTCAGCATATATATATGAGTGTTAATGGGTGATACATATAATATATATGCTGAGTGTTAATGGCTGATACATATAATATATATGCAGAGTGTTAATGGCTGATACATATAATATATATGCGGAGTGTTAATGCATGAGACATATATATATATATATACATATATGCTGAGTGTTAATAGGTGATACATATAATATAAATGCTGAGCGTTAATGGGTGATACATAGAATATAAATACTGAGTGTTAATGCGTGAGACATATATTTATACATATATGCTGAGTGTTAATGGGTGATACATATGTAAATGCTGACTATTAATGGATGATACATATAATATAAATGCTGAGCGTTAATGGATGATACATATAATATAAATGCTGAGCGTTAATGGGTGATACATATAATATAAATGCTGAGCGTTAATGGGTGATACATATAACATACATGCTGGGTGTTAATGGGTGATACATATAATATAAATGCTGAGTGTTAATGGGTGGTACATATAATATAAATGCTGACTATTAATGGTTGATACATATAATATAAATGCTGAGTGTTAATGGGTGATACATATAATATAAATGCTGACTATTAATGGATGATACATATAATATAAATGCTGAGCGTTAATGGGTGATACATATAATATAAATGCTGAGCGTTAATGGGTGATACATATAACATACATGCTGGGTGTTAATGGGTGATACATATAATATAAATGCTGAGTGTTAATGGGTGGTACATATAATATAAATGCTGAGTGTTAATGGATGATACATATAATATATATGCTGAGTGTTAATGGATGATACATATAATATAAATGCTGAGTGTTAATGGGTGGTACATATAATATAAATGCTGAGTGTTAATGTGTGAGACATATAATATAAATGCTGAGTGTTAATGTGTGAGACATATAGAATAAATGCTGAGTGTTAATGGGTGATACATGTAACATACATGCTGAGTGTTACTGGGACTGGAGAACCTACTCAACGATGCTTTTGTTTTCGTGTGACTCTCCCTTAAAACCAGATTTTGGAGAATACACGTAATCTTCCCAAAAACACAGGAAAGAAGATGTTCCGTTAATCCTCGACACGTTTTTAAACGGATGAGATCTCGTCTGATGAACCGGCGTCGTCTCGGCCAGAAATGGGCATCAGGGATTATGACGGAGATTAAAGACGTGTTTTGGAGGAATCACAAGCAGATTCTCTCGTATGAGTATAAGACGGATCTAGAGGATGTGTTGACTTCTCTTAACTTCTTCCACTTGCTTTTGTATTGTTTAGACGTCTCCCTTTGTGTGAGGATCAAAGCTTGAACTGGTTAAAGGCAATCAATAACCACGGGAAAATCAATAAACCAGAGAAAGATATTTAGATTAATAAAGGGATTTTCGAGTACTACTATTGCAATGATTGCTTTGATTTGAATCTCTTAGAGACACTAACGGCTGCCATAAAAATAGCCTTTGGGTTGGTATTTTTTATCATTTTTATTTGAATTCAATTTATTTTATATATCCCAAATCCCAAACCAGACCCGGGCTTTAAACTCCCTGTGATTGTTAATTGAAGCCGTAACTACTTAAACCAATAAATATCATTGTTATTGTCATTTCAATAATTTCTCTTCACAAAAGCACACCCAGGCTTTTGTAGACTTCAAGCATGTCTTCATGGGAACTTATACTTTATTTATTTATGGACGTTGAGAAAAAGGGTTTTAAAGCTAATAGAAGTGGACATTTCTCCATTGGGCGACGTGTTGAGTGTGAATTATCTTCCCCGATGATCCCACTCAGGGGTCAAAGGGTCTTAAGGCATTAACACTGCAGATGGTTGTAGGTTTGAAACCTACTGGAGCAGAAAATGACATGAATTTGTTAATCAAATCCATACAGCGGCTTTCATCCAAAGTTATGCTTCACATAACAGATACTCTCTCTGCGATGTCCGATAACCTAACGTCTGATTTTAACCATTAAAGTGTCTTCATCTCTGGACAGATGGTCCTTGAGGCCGTGAGATTATTGTTCAAAAGATGTCATTCTGCTGCTGTTCATTGGCCAATTTAGTGTTCTTCTCTTGTTTGTCTGTATGACTGAGACTACTTAATCTGATTATATTGATGTAAAGAAGCTCAGCTACAAGTTCAACTTAAAAAAGAAAGAAAAGGTCAACAGCTGCTGCGCATTAATTACCAAGCACACAGTCGCATTCACTATCTGAATCCTCCATGGACGGAGTGTAAGAAGTGGACTTGGTCACCGTGACGTCACCCGTCGGTTTGAGGGATAAAGTCCTGAAGCGGCATGCTGGCCGTCGCCATCTTTGTTTTTTTTGTAACCAGCAGCTCAAGAGAGTCGAGTGAACTACAATCCAACTGAATAAAACATTTTTTGTGCAACCGAAAGATTACCAGTAACTTCCATAATTGTTTTTTCGCAACCCGTTAACATGACCATATTTGGAGGGACAAGGACGTATCTGTCTCTGTTAGAGACCTGTCAATCAGCTTGTAGCCCCGCCCTAAAGCATCCCCTGCTTTATGGTCTGTTTGACTCTAAACGGACCATAATTTACTAAATGAACATCACGCTGTATTGAAGAAGACTTCAAACTAGAAATTGAGACCATAAACTCATGTTTACAATGTTTACTGAGGGAATAAATCAAGAGAGAAGTAGAGAGAATGCAGCTTTAACTTATGAAGCTTTGGTTTTACAATAACGCACCAGAGGTTTTCTGCCTGCGATCTCCGGGCTGAAGGTTTGTCCGCAGGTGTAAAGATGTGAAATGAATCAGAAGCAATAGGCAGTTATTAGTGGAGCTTTTACTGATCATTCAACTTGTTTATCCAATAAAAACTGATCCGGGACTCCAACAAAAAAGCTGCACCCATGAGAAAAAGTTGGAAACCTCAGCGGAAAAGTCGACCTTCTCAAACCGCTTTGACCTCAAAAGCACAGCAGCGACACGTCTCCTCCTGTCCAACATAATCCCGCGGATGTCCTTTTTCCATCCCCCCGACGTCGGCCAAGGTACATCCTTCGCCGAGGATTAATCTCCCCCTCCCCAGATTATTACCGGCTTAGCACTGCTCAATCTTAGAGATACAACAACAAGCGGGGCCAAAAACAAGAACAATATGTGGAGATGAAATGTTCAGAATGTTCGACAGCGTCCTTGAGCCCATTTCTCAGGTTGGCTATTTCACGGTCTGAGTGGGAGGCGGATTTTATTTTCTCCTTCATCCTTCGGCGCGGCCAAAAAACATGTTTTCAGCACACAAAGAAAAGAACGTCCTGAATAGGGACACGAAAAAAAGACAGAAAACTTTTACAGCGTTCCCAAGAAAGAAACTTGTTTTCTTCAAATCGAGAAATGAATATTGTGAATGTTAGAATTCTGTCAAGGTTCCTGAGAGGAGGAAGAAATGTAAGAAGGAAACACCCCACACTCAGTATTCAGAGATATGATGGGGTTGAAGGGCAGTGTGTGCGTGTTTTCATAAGAAACCAGATGCATCATACATATAACGATCAATAATCGGGACCCATTTGGCCGTTCTGACTGCGACGTGAATTATGCCTTTAAGTGACATTCATCGGATTTCTACTCAAAAGGCAGGATGAAAGAACGTTTTGACCCCCGTTTAGTTAGAACTCCTCCATGTGGTTGTTGTCTCTGTGGAGCCAGGACAACATGGAGATAAACATGTCTCCTGTTCCCGGGCGCCAGGGCTCGGGGGCAGAAGATGCTTCACGCCTGAGGCCTGACACCCGGTCGCGGGTTTGATTCCGGCGGGACCAACCTCCAGTAGACGAGGATACCGACGAGCACCACCAGGCCCAGGCCCGTGAGGGTGGAGATGACGGCCAGAGGCACCATGGCCTCCCTCTCGCGGTCCCGGATGGAGCCCACCCTCGACTCGTGGCTGCTGTTGCTGGCGTCTGGGGAGAGACGGGGCGGTCAATCATTCAACACATTCATCAAAACATTATTGCAACTGTGGAGAAGGTGAACCTGATGTTTAAAACACTGGTACGGATTAACCCTGACCTTCAACCCTTACTGGGTTTGTCAGAACTTACCTGCCCTGCACAAAGAGACGAGGGGAAGGTTTGCTCTCTACTCTCTGTGCAACCTCAAGAGTAAGAAAACCAAACCACTCACTCTCTCGTCTCCCACCAAACGGGAAGGAAGGAGGAGAGGTCCGGAGAGAAGGAGGAATGAAAGAGGAGGAAGGAAATAGGAAAAGCCCGGAGAAGGAAGAAGGAATAGCTCTCAGAGAAGATAGAAAAGTAATTTGTTCTGGTGAAGAAACCGTAGAGAAATAAAAGATTCAAAATCCACCTTTAAGGACACAAAGCCGGCTGAATGTCCCACTGATAATGAAGATGGAGATGGACAGTGTGTGTATATGGACATATGTTAAGTTAAGGATGCTAAAATTCCTAAAGTAAATATGATACGACAATCAGGTATTAAGTAGCTACAGACTCATCGTCTCTGGAATCGTTTTCATGGAAGTTTACTTAAATAACTGTTTCTTGTCAGAGAGGAAACCAGTGAAGCGCTGAAGTGTCACATTCAAACAGTGAAACATGAAACTTCCCCGGATGAGATGGGGCTCTGCTGCCACCTAGTGGACACTAGTGGCACGACTACTTTCACACGGAGTTGCAAAACTAACATAAAATTATAAATAGTATCATATTGCAATAGAGAAACTTGGAAATAATGATGTGTGTTTTAACACAATAGAAAGCTTCAACAATAAAGTACATCAGCTCCCAACGTTTATCAGCATGGATTAAAAGCATTTAACCATTTAAGTGCACTTTAACGATGCATCATCTATTGTAGAAGTGAATGATGTCGTGAAGCAGCTAAAGAAACTAAGCCGTCGCCACTTCTTGTTTGCTTCTGATGACGTTATTTTGAACTGACGGTCGGATCTGCTGATTCTTACTTCATGGTTAACTCGGTAAGGCACTGAGAGGTCCCTGGCAATGCATGCTGGGATACGCTCCCAGGTCTAGACCGACTACCTGCTTAGAAAGTGGCCGGGTGGGGGGTGGGGTGATTAAAGGATGAAGAAGGGAGGGGCTCAAGCCTGGTGACCTTTCACCTCGCATGCATGAAGAGAGAAGACGAGGAGAGAGCAGAGAAGTGTTGCAGGTGGATGAGTGGATCAGCCGGCTCGTTGCTCTCAACCCTTCGGCGTCTTGCAGGTGAAATGCAGTACTTGTTTGTTTTTTAGTGGTTTTACCTGCGACTGGCTCCTCCTCTTCCTCCGACTCTCTCTCCGTGCGCTCGGAGATACTGAAGTCGGACGTCTCATTGTCATACGGACCGCCCTGCCCCGAGCCGCTCTCCTCCCCCCCCCCAGCTGACCAGGGCGAAGCAGGCGTCACTGCGGCGGCGGTCGCCGTTGCCCCCGCCTCCGAGGCCACGGCGCTGCCGCTCCCGCTGTCGAAATAGAACGCTGAGGAGTGCTCGTCCGAATCGTCGGCGGACCGGCCGGACCCGGGGGGCATGGACGGGGGGGCGGCGCCTTTGGTTGGACGAGTGGAGGCGCTCGCTCCGGAGGCCGAGGTCTGAACCCCCTCCCACTCCTGATCCTCGCCCTCCGGGGGGTCGGGGAACAGGGCCGAGCCAGAGGCGCCGCTGCTAGTGTCCAACGCCCGTCCTCCCGGGGTGGTGGTGAATGGGGGGGCCGTGGGAGAGGAAACGAGGGCGGGGGTCAGCGGGGAGGAGTCCCCGTCCGATCCGGAGAACAAGGGATCGAGCGCTGCAACAGAAACGGGCCGGTCACTGGGGGCGACCCCGAGGAGGAGGTAGTTCGAAGAGGTCGACGTTGGAGAGATGCGAGCGCCGGGGGGCGGGAGGGAGGACGGGCCGCGGGCCCCCAACACGGAGGCGGAGCGAAGGAGATCGTCTACACCGACACCAGAGGACGAAGAGAAGCCCCCGCCAGAGTAAAGCGCTAAGCTAGCAGGGTCCCAGGCAGAGGAGGGCAGGGGTGTGTGAGGAGAGGCGTGCCCCCAGGGCGTGGAGGCCGTGGGCTCCAGGGAGCAGCCGCACAGCGGGTCGAAGGGGAACCCCCCCCCGCTGACCTCGGGGAGGAAGGACTCCACCGGGCTGCCCGCAGCGTACCTCGCGTCCTCCCACCCCACCGAGAGAGAACGGGCGAAGCCCGGAGTGGCGCCGGAAGGGCCGAAGTCACCAGAGAGGAGAACCGAAGGCTGTAGGGAGGGGCCGAGAGAGAGAGAGTCCGTCGAGAGGGAGGGGTCCCGGGGGGAGGCAGACGCCACTCTGAGGGGAGCCGTGTAACTAAACACTGAGTGGTCACCTGAAGGGGCTGACCAGGACCAAGACCCAGACAACATATCACCATTGCTATCGCTATCGTAGACCCCGACACCGGGGGAACCAGTCTCCCAACCAGACAGGGGAGGCCAGGGGGGAGGGGAGTGAGGAGGGGTGGAGTCAGGGAACAGGGGGGTTGGAGGGAAAGCCGGAGTGGTAGCGGCATGCTGGGAGTCCGGGGCAGGGGTGGACAACAAGGGCCAAGACGAGGAGGGAGGGTCATGCAGGCAGGTGGAGGGGTCCGTGGTGTCACAGGGTGGGAGGGTGGAGGAGGAGGCAGAGAGGGGCTCACCGTTGGACATTGGCTGTGTTGTCTGCAAGAGAACGCCACTCAACTGGACGGAGGTGGCGATGGACTGAAAGGGGGGCTCGCTGGGACTCGTGGGCCCCCGTGGAGTCGCTTCACCTGAGGAGGAAGTCTCGGAGGTCAGAGTTTGGATCTCCGTCGGCCCTCTGGGTCGGGGTGAGACGTCTCCGGTTTCCACCTGGACGAAGGGTGGCGGCATGCGGGACCTTGGCATTGTCTCTGTGCTGCTGTGTGAAGAAATGCCCTCGTCCCTGGGGGGGCCGGGAGAAGAGGAGTCCGCTGGACCAACGCCTCCCTGAACCGAGTACAAAGGAGCGGTGGAGGTGGTGCTGCTGGTTGTGGAGGGAAGAGGAGCGCTGCCGGTGAGGTCAGCTTCTCCTGCTAGTCGGGTGGGGAGGGGGACCTCTGGTGGACGGGTGGAGGTACTGCGGTGAGCCGTCTCTTCAGACGGACCCAGGATTCGACCGTGCTCGGTCGATTTGACGGGGGGAACCGGACCAGTTTCTGCTGTTGTGGTGACGTCAAGTGGGGGTAACAGTGGTACCCGGGGCGTCGTGGTCCTCGGGGGCTGTGTGGATGTGGGTACCCAGACGGTCTGGACCGGTTCGTTCCAGGCCCGGTCGGGTTCATAGTTTTCCTGTCAATGGGAGAGAGGTTTGTGAGCGGTTTGTAACTCGGATCAAACCCAACGATCAGAAGCTTGTCTTACCTCGTCGTCAAATTCAATCAAATCCAGATCCAGCACATCTTCTGCAAATAAAAAAGGTCAACGGCACTATTATTAGATCCTCAAAATAAAATCAAAACAAGGAGTAAAATGATTCTTAGAAATTGTCAAATACACAATTTAGCTACTTTGATCTCTACATTTCTCTCAAGTCTTATTGGTGTTGGTGTGAATTTCCTGAGTTTGAAAATGTACAAAAAGCAAATGGAACATTAAGGAGGGGGAAGGGAGGGGGAAAGGGGGGGGGGGGGTTAACAGGGTACATCCATCACTACAGGAAAACCCCCTCCCCCGGCTCACTTTGGTTCACTCCAAATGAATAAAAGATTCTTACTAATGAAACCCAAGTGTGCTTTTGCTGAATGTAAATGTGAAATAAAAGGGTGAGAAAAAGTAAAGGAGGGGAAGGCTGTGCACGTCACCATGCAACATGTCAGACACCCACAGCTTCATGCATCGCACACACACACACACACAAACAAACAACAAAACCTCTTGACAGAAAGCATTTGCAACAAATCATTCATTTTGTTTCAGCAGAAAAATGACTTTCCTCTGATCCTCTAAACGCTTAAAAGTACTGAAACTCCACCCGTCTGTCACCTGAGAGGAATAACACAAACTCACAAAAAGAGTTACTTGCAGATGGCACACACAGCGAGGGGGGGGGGCTCTTACCTGTTTGTACCACATGATGGAGACCAGATCAAACTGGTTTGAGAAGTAGGAAGTGAGGCTTTAAGGTGTAATGGAGTGGGACATGAAACAGGATGAAACGTGATGCATTGATCACATTCTCGGCTCATTAATTTATTCAAGTTAGTCAACAAGTTTTGGTCAAAACTAAAATGTACAAAAATAAATGAAAACCTGCATGATTTTGTTTATTATTATTAAAGCAAACGTTTTAATAATAATGTCATATCAACTAACTGTAAATCCTGTTAATTGTAAACTGACATTTTATATTAAAATATATTTTAAAAAAATACAATATATTAATACAGGTCATAATGATTTTATTGGAATAAAAATCTTGTTGAGATGGATTATTGGTCTTTTGTGAAATCAGAAAGTGAACCCCAATTTTATAGACAAATAGCATTATTGAAGCTACAAGTGCTCCAATCAGCCAGTTCTGTTAATATATAGATTCATCTATGGCTGTGAATTGTCTATCAAAGGCTCTTTTTCCGCTGAACCACTAATGGTATAGTTGCAATATAACTACAGTTTTTCTATTCAGACCTCCTTCAGTCGCACCACTTTGAGGTGCAGCTGAGATGGCAAAGCAAAATTAGCTTAGCATAGCACAAACAGCTGTGTCCCCGGAGGCTGATGGGACGAAGCAGAATATCACCCACTCGTGCAAGCTGACACTGAAATAGGATGCAGGGTATTTTCACTTTGTCACAAGACAATATTAGTTTATTCAACAAAGTTCAGATGAAATACAAAGTAAATGTTACACAAAATCATCTCACAATATAGAAATATAGAATATAGAGAGGGTGCACATGTGAAAGGTACACAGAGAAACAGATTAGTAGACAGAAAACTAAGAGCAGGGTGTATGTTTGTGTGTGATTAAATTGCCCAAAGTAAAAGGTAAGGAGGCTGAAGAAGGACACACCAAAGTATACATGAGTCAGGGTTAGGAGGGAGGAGAGGAAGAAAATGTTTCTAAAAGATAAGAAATGTGTCTGCATTTCTTTGTTACGTTGAGCCAGGGCATTGGTTTTCTCATATAGTAAGTATATTTTATATATATACACATAATTTTCTGTATTTGCCCATTTACGTAAAATAAAACAAAGGAGAAGAAGAAAAAGAGAGAGTGAGAGTCTGGATTTCTGCACAGTCTACGCTTGGCCTCGGTCGCTCTTACCGGCGTCGTCGTGGTCGGGCATGGCGACCGTCAGCTGCTCGCTCACACGCCCGTACAGACCGCTGGTGCAGACCGCCACCACCTGCACCACGTAGCTGGTGTTGGCCAGCAGGTCGTCCAGCATCGCCCCCTGGTGGAGGGAGCAGGGAGGCGCTTACGTTTCTATGCAGACGTTAGCATGTCGTGACGTTAAATCTGATGCAAAGTGGTGATGAAGTTCCACATTGACACATACAAAACATTATTGAATTAAAGCGTATGTCTTAGTGATGATTTTCACTGCACTGTGTGATAAAAACGGTCCGGCTGTGAGGAAGTCGTCGTTGACGATGTGGAGTCTCCCCCGCTCACCACGTCCTGGTCCCCGTCGGTCAGGTACGTAGCGGCGGTGTCGGCGGCGGCCGGCCGGAAGGTGACGGAGTATTTCTCGATGGCGGCGTCGTACACCGCCCGAGGCCGCTCCCACGTCACCAGCAGGCTGCTGGTGTTGAGGGGCGTGGCCTGTACGTCCTCCGGCTCAGAGCTGCACACTGACGGAAGCAGACGGACGACAATTTACATTAATCAAATGAATTACCTTTCGCTTCCTAATGTTTGTGTGGAAGAAATACGAAAAAAAAATGTTTTCCCTCCAAATTAAATATGTGAACAATACGTATAAAGGTTACAGACATTATCGATAAATGTACAAACGATTACTTTAAGGTAAATGCCAATAATGAAATATTGTATTACTGTTTATGTATCTTTATTATTCAGCGTTTAACAAATGCATGTAAATCTGTAATCTGCAATTAAATGGTTCCCCTCTTTCCAGCATATCGTATATTTCATTTTTTTAAAACAACAAAGCTGCACTGCTCTCGAGGTCATATAGTGTATAAAGATTAAAAAGCAGATTTAGTTCCACTTTGTGAAGAATAATTCTTCTCGATCATGCAAATATTCAGACACTACAACCTCATGCTGCAATGATTTCTTCATTTCTGTGGTTTAAATGACACTAGCAGTTACTTTAAGGCAGCAGGCAGAATAATGGATCACTTAGAGATTAGATCAGGCTGACGGGGGCCAGAAGGGGGGGGGGGGGTCTCTCCTGCACTCAGGGAGTCTGGGTCATAGTTGAGATTAGAGGAGCAGAGATAATGCAGATGACAGAAGTCTAGATTAACTCAGATTAAAACATGACAGCGGACACGAGGACAAACAAAGACACACTTCCTCCTCTATAGGAACCCAAATCCCCGACCTCTGACCTCCACTTTCCCAGCGGCCTCGAGGGGAGCAGCGACTTCATCTGAGGAGAGAACTCCTCCTCCTCTAACTCCTCACTAAACTACTTCCTATTCCTCCACCTCTGATTTCCAAGTCAGACTTTTATTTATGAAAATCATTTGTGCGCTAATGTTCCACACGCAGAATTTATTCACGTTAAACGTGGCGGCAGGTGAACATTTAGGGATCACAAGACAGAGAAGATTCATTCAACATGAAATCAGTGATGAAATGACACCAAACGTGTCTTATTAATAAGCTGCTTTAACATGCTCATTATCTTCATAAAATATGCTATTCTCTGTTTTTAGGCCTACAGATGTTAATCATCTGGAATATAAAATAATTAAATAGTGGTTTCTGCTTTTTTCAATACAGTTACTTTTATTACTATTTATGTAATATTATTAGTAGTCAAATTAGTGTTTTTTTTCAAGGAGCCGCGTTTGTCCACAGGGAACCCCAAAGTCAGCATTTACATTAAGATACAGTAATATCACAATAGTATGCCTTATATTGTTTCAGAATAGCATACATTATAATAATATATATATATATATATATATATATATATAATATCTATTGATAAATTCAGTTAACACGTGGATTTCATTTTATGCCTTAATAATATACAACTTGACCTATAATAATAATAACAAATAAAATAAAAAATACAATATTTCCCTCCGAAATTTAGTACTGCAGAAGAATAAAGTAGCAGTAATACAAAAAATAACTCATAAATTGTAAATGTATAGAAAATCAACTTTACAACCGTTTATTAGAAGGAATTATGTGAACGTTGTGTCCTGTAAGCAGACATATAAACTCTGGTCTCTAACGGAACTGAAACGCTAAAAAAAACACAGATCAATAACCTGCTCGTTACTAATTATCGAATACAAACGGCATGGAAATCGATCCTCCGCTGCCACCGAGGACTCATTTGGGTCACCAGAGTTTAAAGCTTTTTAATTAGAATCGACCGGGATTCTTCGCACGAGGTCCAGGACCAGCCGGGCGAGACGTCCATGTTGTAAGGAAGCGGTTAAAACTCGTCTAACAAATTAATTTAATTCATACAAGTAAAATGATTATAATACTACAAGACCAGATATGTTTTTCTTACATTCTAAATATCTGTCTTTTATGTTTTTCCTAATAGCTAAATGTGTTTAAATATAAATCATGTTTAGTGCAGTAACGTTCTGATTTCACTGGATTCATTTGGAATAACACCGACACATCAGGAAGTTCAAACTTGTCTAGAGACAGCCGGCGTTTATCAGACGTCAGTCTGAGGACACAGAGGCTTCGTGCTACTCATTCCCCTTTAAAACAATCTGAAGTTATAGCAAGCGGCAACTTTGGGTTCTATAAAGTGAGACCTGATTGACAGGTCTCTAATAGACCATAAAGCAGGGGAGGCTTTAGGGCGGGGCTACACGCTGATTGACAGGCCTCTAGTGGCTTTTCCCCTCAAGCGTGACTTCCAAAATGCCAGGATGGGGAAGGCCGACATGACAAACTCAAGGCTTCCAAACAGCGGCTGCGTTCCTGTGTTGGTGCATGTGTGTCAGGGGCCGACGTCAGAGATTCCCATGATCATCAATCAGGGTCTCTCAGGTGTTTGTGATGTTACAGTGCATAAACAAGGAGCTTCCAGCTGCTTCGGTGGATACCTGGTGTGAGCACCTCCTCAGTGCCGGTGTAGGAGGAGAACACCTGACCCATGAACTGCTGCCGCTCCCTGTAGTTGTTCTGCAGGTAGTCCATCAGCATCACGTATCCGGCCTGCTGCATCGTCATCACCTCGCAGAACATCTCCAGCTGCAACCACAGAGAGCAAGAGAATAGCTGAAACACTTCTACTGAGAAGTACATGATATATATACACATGTATATGTGTGTGTGTGTGTGTGTGTCTTGTGCGCATGTGTGTGTGAGTCAACAGGTGAAAGAGGAAAGAGTTTGGAGGACGTCTGATCCTCAGGAAAGAACCTTTACGTTGAAAACCTTTTGTGTGTGCGCTTTCACGTGTGTGTGTGTGCGTGCGTGCGTTCAACTTAAACACGAAGATCTTTTGTGAGACGAAATTTGTTTGATGTATTGAGTGCTTCTGCTTGGCCGTCAATCACTCACTTGGCCCAGGGCAATGGCACACCCACCCACACACACACACACACACACACTCACACACACACACGCACAGCCTCGCCTATCACTTTGTGTGTCTTCTGGTATGATAATTCCTCCTTTCAGCTGCTTCAACATGTTTTCTAAAAGCTTCTTTACGGACGTTTTCTGTAGTTGTGTGACTTGTCTTCTGGAATCTGGTTCTTAAAAGTTCAAACCACTAAACTAAACCTTGAGCTTCAGACGCGCTTCCACCATGGAGACGGGGGACGAACACGCCACTAACCAGGCACAAATGTATTTATTCAGCATGTAATGCTAGAAAAAACACCGCTTTCGTTATGACGTGTGGTGAATCTTGTGGTTAGTTCACCTTTGAGTCCTGGGGAGATAGTACTAATGGTAGTAATACAGATCATGGACACCCGAATGGTTTTAACGTGTTTTATTCTCGCTTCTCGTGTGTGCAGCCGGCTCACTAAGAAGAACCCCTCCTCCTGTGAAGCCTAGCGTCTGAGGAGAGGTTATAAGGACAAAGGAAAGACAAGTCGTTGTGCATCACCGGTGTACTAGAATCTCCAACGACACCGAAACTACAGGCCCAACACGACCGGTAGTTCCTACTTCATGGCTGCTATCGGGTTCTACCGGGCGGCCCCCTCCCTCACCTGGTCGTCAGAGACGGACGCCGTGCTCTTGAAGACAATCCACTCCACGGTCTCGCTGCAGGGTGGCGAGGTCAGGGAGCCGTTGTAGACAAAGTACTTTTCTGTGGAGTTGGGCAGAAGGCCCAGCGGGGCGAAGGGCAGGACCCGGGCGCTCTTCCCTGGAGGGAGGAGACGGGCTCGGGTTAGCAGAGGAAGAGGAGGAGGAGGAGAAGGAGGAAGGCGGAGGAGTCGTACCGTATCTGCTCACGCTGTTGATACCGTCGATGATGGCGCTGAAGTTCAGGTTGTCGTTGACGCTCGTCTGTAAAGTTGTGAGTTTTTTGATCACTTGATGAAACTACGTTTCCACATCCTCTAAATGTTTTCATTTGGATTGTTCATCTCATACTTTTACTCATTTCAACTACTTCTCCATAACTTTGGCTCATTTTATGTACAATCTAGCCGTCAATCACATCTTGACTTGAAGAGATAAAAGTATCAGCACCATCAGGTAGAAATACTCATGTTTACAATGTCCATTTTCTCACAGACGTCTATGGGATCAGAGTCAAATAAAGACTACTGCTCATGAAGTTGTTCTTTTCTTAATGCAAGTGAAATGTGAGATGAAGTAGAATTATTTTAAAATCAGGCCAATCAACAATAACATGACCTTTATAATAATTTGACCTTTTCCAATAAAGCAAAGCTAAAAAAAAACAGAACAGGCTTTTCTAGTTTTTTGTCTGGCGGTTTTCCCACCCTGCTCTCCGCCCAGAACACACGCTAACAGAGCCCCTGGCGTCACAGCACTTTTTCTTCTTTATTTGTCTGAGCGCTGTTCAAATATGACCTCCGTCGGCTCCAACACGCCAACCTGGAGGCAACGCAACGCACAGAGCGAAGCGCGGAGAGACCTCCCTCTGATCCTCGGCATCGTGGTCTTCTTCAATACTGCAGTATTTACACTTTTACTTGGATAAAAGATCTGACAACATATGAAGAGGCTCAAAATGAGTCTTTGTTGTGCAGCCCTTTGATGTAAAGAAACCAGCGGGTCACGTGGCCATCTGCCCTGAGAAGAGGAGGCGCACCTCGAAGAGCACGGCAAGCGCCGTGATCCTCCCTCCGGCCTTGATGGTTTCATCCAGCGAGGCGAAGTGATCCGCATCGTAGCAGTAGATCTGCATCTGTGCGAGAAGAAGAGGAGGATGAAAAGTCCAGTGAGGAGTCACGGACGTGTCAACGAGCTGTCGACTCCTTCTGCAACAGTTCTGTGTGAAAGTTGATGATGAAATAGGCTAATAGTTATAGAGTGAATGTGCTGTTCTGCTACAACGCCCCACGATAACAGAATGTTACTGTAAGATGTTGAAGGAATATGTACGAGAAGATGTGTCACCTCCAGAGGGAACTTGACTCCATCCAGACTGTGTTCGGAGCCCTCTGAGGAGGCGTTGCAGCGCCCCCAGTGGAAGGTGACGCGTCCAACCTTGAACTTTGACCTCAGGCCGCCTCCACTGACGTAGAACTCACCGCCCACATCGACCGCCACTGACAACGGAAGAAGAGATAAATGCCAACGGGCTACACATCATTGAATAAAATCACATGCAGGTCAGATGTGTCCTTCAAAGCGCTGAAGACCTCTAATTGAATCGATGGATTCTAAATGTTCAGAAGATCAAAAGCGCTCGTGGGCCACACAGTACTCCACTAACGCCGCCATTACAGCGCCAGACAATGAGTCCGCCTCCTTCGGGTCGCTCTTTGTTCGCCCGACAAAGGCTGCCTGCAGGGCCCGAACGACCTTTGATGGTGTAACCGCGGCGAAGCGTCTGCCCTTTCATCTCCTGTGCTATCATGTACGTCTCAGTTAATAGGTAAGGTACCAAAGTCTTGATAGCTGCTGTATCAAGACACCTGGTGTAGAAACTTCATATTTAATACTTTCATGAACTTAGACCAACATCCGACGGCTCTTCACGTCGTTGCTGGAAAGCCTCCGTGTGTCCTCATGCTCATCTCAACTTGTTCTATTATGTCTTCCTTTAACCTTGTGTCGGCAAATATTGACTCAACTTGTTGCTGATTGTCTCCTGTTGAAAGGTGTGTTTGTGTATCAAAAGGCATGAACTGATGCATGCGCTCCATCAATCAACTGTTTTAATACTGAAATCCTCATTTTGTGGCTGCGTACAGCCGATAAAAAGGTTTAAGTGAACTGAATGGTTGCTGGATTGTGCGCTGAGAGCATCTCCACTGATAAAAGGCTTCTTTGCAGCTGGCGAGTGAACAACAACCACAACAGAGTGCTTCTCTTTCCCCTCAGGGTCGCGTTGCTAAGAAGCACCGGGCTCCTCTTTTAGGAGCTTTTTTTTGTTTTTAAATAAGGTGGGTTCCCTCCTCGTCTAAATTTCCCTCACAAAGACCTCGAGGGCTCACTGTAGGCTTTGTGCGTCCCACCATTAGAGGGAGGAGACGGATAAAGGGCTCTCGATCCACTGGAATGAGAAACTGGAAACTGTACCCTTTAAACCGGGTCTGTCTGCTTAGACAACACACCCCTTTATATGGCTTCATATGCCTTTAAGGAACATTCATATACATCTAAGAGAATAGATCCTGGCAGTGTGCTACATTTTAAACCAATTTTACCTTCACTTGAGATTACTTTCATTTTATTAATGCAGGCAGGGGACTCTGATATCACAGATGAACAATCCCCAAACCTGAAATACGGATCATTGATGCCCTCTTTCCTTAGTAACGGTAACTCTGATCTGTGATCCGATCCAAAGCCTCGGTGTCACCACCCGCTCTTCCACACTCTCATTTCCTTTGCATATAAACGTATCGATGGAAAAGACCGGTCCACCGGCTGTGGGAAGCGACGAGCACTGTCCGGTCCTCCCCAGCGGCGGGGTCTGGACCTCTCACTGGTCCGGACCGCTTACCGGTCTTGCCGTCGTTCTTAATGGTCGTGGCGCCGGTCGTCGGACTCTCCCAGCCTTCGAACGACAGCTTCTGGTACTGCAGCTTCACCTGGGCCAGGTTCTCCTCGATGTCGATGGGGGACTGCTTGGCGTTGCTGCAAGACGGGAACTTCTTGGCCCAGTTGTTCTGATTCAAGGTTCCTGGAGGGAGAAAAACAGTGTTCAGAAAAAGCTGCTTCGGTCCCGTTCAGAGCGACCAAGAAAATAATAACTAGAAGACTAGTCCCACAAAGGTGTTGTGAAAAAAAACAATTCTAAATGGGGGTTTTTCTAATTCCAAAGTTGGAGAAAAGCCTTTAGTAATGGCTCATAGCTGCATAACCACATATTAAAAAAATACTGATAAATACTGATCACTGCGGTGCTTTGACTAACTGACGCTTTGACTATAAGAAGTTCACTCCTTTTCAACCGATGTTATTTGGTCCACCTCAGCTTCTACTTTGCTATTTTCTTCACAATAATCTATTTAAAGGATCGCTAACTGACGTAGCTTTAATCGCCACCTCCTACTTGCCAAGCAAGCTTTCGAAGCGCTGTATTCTGTAAAATGAAGGTTGTATGCACACAATTGTTTGGAAAATATATCTAAGTATGAACAGGGGGCAGAGATCACAGCATGAGGGGCCGTTCACAGGTGTGCAGCTCCGGGAGAGCTAGCGCTGAGCTAACGAGCTAATAACCTCCAGCTGCTCTGCCGCACTCCGGCTTCCAACATCGGCTCTCACGGTTTTTTCCTCTAATTGGGGTCAAGGTCCACGTTTTTCAACGTTCGAGCGCAAGTTTCCCAAATCCAATGTCGTTCCGCTAACAATGCTGCTCGAAAAGAAAAGAGCTCAGCTTCAGGTTTCCTCTTCGCTTTCGACCACAAAGAACACACAACATGACGGATGCCATGAATACAGTAAGGAAAGTGCTGCAGCCAGGAAGACAAATGATCATTCATTGTGTGTGTGTGTGTGTGTGTGTGTGTGTCAGCTGCACTTCCAGCACCTCGTATTCTTGTCCAACTGATCTACAACCTCAAACTTTTAGTTTCCCTTTTATTGCAGAATTAATCCGAGCAGCATGTGACGTTGCTCATAAATCTCGATATAGGCGACTGCTGCGGCGCCTGGGGATTCGTTCCCATTAGCTCATATTTAAGAGAAGTTGCTGTGTCGTATATTCCATGTAACACATCCTCACATGCCGCACATTAAGGGAACATCACTGTTTTAACGTTCTCAACAATGATTTTTTTATTGGGTTTTAAAGCCTTGAGTTCTGAAAATTGGCCGTCTCCATCTTGGCTTTTTTCAACCAATAAGCAGGAAGCGACCATTTAAGGACTGAGGAGGCTGTAGAAATGGCATAAATCTGGTAGAGATCTGTCAATGAGCGTTTAGCCCCGCCCTAAAGCATCCCCTGCTTTATGGTGTATTACAGACCTGTCAATCACTGCGTAGTCCCGCCCTAAAGCATCCCCTGCCTTCTGGACTATGAGACCTGTCAATCAGGCTGTAGCCCCGCCCTAAAGCATCCCGTGCTTGATGATCTGTTTGAATCTAAATGGACCATCATTTACTAAATGAACATCAGGCTGTATTGAATGCAGTTTGTAGTTTTGGAGGTAAGAAAATGTAGTTCAGCGTTACCAAAAAGTGGTCAATGCAAATTTGTATTTTGATGCATTTCTCTTCAAACTTTTGAAATAAGGTCAGAATTTGACGTTTACTAACACATCAAGGGAGCTGAAAGGTGACGTGGTGACCTGGTTCAGACCACAAAAGGGTACTGAGATGAATTAGTGTTTAATTCCTGCTACTGATCATCTTTACATCACAATCCAAAGAGAACATAAGTCTATTTACCTCAAAACGACTCGTTGAATATTAAACTAGACAAGATTGAATGTTTAGATGACTTGAATACATTAACGCAGGACAAGAAAAGAAAGCTTGTCAACCCAAAGTCTGTTTAGTACTCTTATGACATCCGACAACCATGTTAGCAGCTTTTCCCACACCAGGTTTTCAAACATTAAAAAAATATTCCTGTCAAGGTGTGGTTTATTTCTTGTCTTATTTTGTAGTTTTCTGCTTCTTGTCTCCCTGGGTAACTTCACTTCCTGCCTTGTCCCGTCATCCCCTGTGATTGGCGGATTGTTTCCACCTGTGTCCAATCACCTGCACCTCCCTAGTGTATTTAAGCCGTGTGTGTCTGTTGTCACTTGTCGTGTCATTGTTGATTGTTGGATTGGTTCCTGCCTGTATTTTTGCTCCGTGGCCCTTTCTGAGTTTTTGACTATTAAAGTATTTTTGGTTTGACGTCTGCATTTGAGTCCTGCCTTCCCTGCATCGTGACAATTCCTGGATTAGATTATTCTAATATTACGTAATCTACCATATTTGGCTGTATGAAAAGCTGAATTAAAAAGCTCCAAACCTAAAGATTCAACTGGATAAATGTTTATGCTGTAAACTCATAAACCTGTCACTCCTCTGACTCAGAGCGGGAGGTGTTAGCGAGCGGCTATGGAGTTATATTTTGTGCCACAATCCTGAGCGCGTAATTTCAAGTATTGAGCACAGAGAACTATATTTTAGCAAAGAAAAACATATTCCGTGCGCGCAGTTTACTCTGGTGCCCTCTCTACAAACTGATGGAGACCAACAGCCAATCACAATTGACCTTCTTTAATTCTGATTGGTTGGTTTTGTGGCACAAATGTATGGCGTTATATTTGTGCCACAATCCTGAGCGCGTAATTGTAAATTTTGAGCACAGAGAACTATGTTGTAGCAAAGAAAAACATCCCGTGCGCGCAGTTTACTGAGGTGCCCTCTCCACAAACTGGTTTTCTGCGCGCAGGCAGCCGTTGCTGCGCTCTCTCTCTCCACCTCTTCACGCTGCGCTCGCTCGACGTTTCACTCACGCGCTCGCTCGACTTGCAGCAGCGTTACATTTGTGCCACAAAACCAACCAATCAGAGAATTAAAGAAGGTCCATTGTGATTGGCTGTTGGTCTCCAATCACAACGCTAGTAGAACTACCTACAGCATCGCGGAAGCTCAGCGAGTTGTTGAAGTTTGCAGCATTTGTGCTAAATGCTAATGGCCTGGATTAAAACATTTGGTGTTCTCATCATTTGCTTCGGTCATGTCTGATGGTGGCTAGTCGGACTTCTAATATCACTCGTTTTCGTCTTCTTTAGGAAGCGTTGTGATTGGAGACCAACAGCCAATCAAAATGGACCTTCTTTAATTCTCTGATTGGTTGGTTTTGTGGCACAAATGTAACGCTGCTGCAAGTCGAGCGAGCGCGTGAGTGAACCGTCGAGCGAGCGCAGAGTGAAGAGGTGGAGCGAGCGCAGCAACGGCTGCCTGCGCGCAGAAAACCAGTTTGTGGCGAGGGCACCTCAGTAAACTGCGCGCACGGGATGTTTTTCTTTGCTACAACATAGTTCTCTGTGCTCAAAACTTACAATTACGCGCTCAGGATTGTGGCACAAATATAACGCCATAAAAATGTAACGCTGCTGCAAGTCGAGCGAGCGCGTGAGTGAAGAGGTGGAGAGAGCGCAGCAACGGCTGCCTGCGCGCAGAAAACCAGTTTGTAGAGAGGGCACCTGAGTAAACTGCGCGCACGGAATATGTTTTTCTTTGCTAAAATATAGTTCTCTGTGCTCAAAACTTACAATTACGCGCTCAGGATTGTGGCACAAATATAACGCCATACAAAACCGCAGACCACACGACCACACGCACGCACGCGCGCGCACACGCACACACAAAGAAGTGGTTTTGACTCACCTGCGTACGACCAGTCGATGTCTTCTGAGAACTTGCGCTGGTTCCTGTAGGCGTATCCTCGGGCTGTGAGAGGAGCAGAGATGGTCGTCCATGACGAGCATTAGTGACACACGCAGGACCAGGAAAACATCTCTTTGAAAAGGTCCCGCGTTCACATACACGTATAGCGCTTTTACAGAGGAAGTCGTTTCATTATATCTAGTTTCTAATTTCCAATTATGTGAAAATAATTGCGTATTTTATTGTGGTGAAAAGACACACTTTCCTCCTCCCCTTTGACCCCCACATTCCATATTTTCCTGTGTCCTTCCTAGGTTGCTGCCTTTATCTGATGAATTATGGTGTCAATAAAACCATGTGAGAACTGGAATTAAAACCAACCTGGTCGGAGTTTAGCTGCAAGGAGGAACCCATCAGGTGCCACTATTAAAAACACCTTTCTCTGTAATGACGCGCATTAAAACAGCAGAACTAACGAGGGCTACTGCTCTAAGTCACATCCTTCATTCCATGATTTCATCCTATTACACGTCTGTGGGAAACCGGCATGATTGGAACACAAGTTCTTCACGCTTTTGAGTCCCAAACACACGATCCCTTCGGCCAGGCAATTCTCCAGCTCACGACCTTCCCCTTGACCTTGTGATGAGATGCAAGATGTCGGGGTGAGTTATTGACCCCTGAGCGGCCTGTCCAGGCAGCTGTCACATTAATGAAGTGAGGCCGTTAGAAAGGTCAGAGGTCACATGCCGCCATGGGGATCTAAAAGTGACGCGATGAGGTGTGCATTCACGAGCAGTCGCAGATGGAATTTCCTCCCATGGAGAAAATCAGTCATTTACTACTTTCAGGTACTTATGTTTTAGCTTTCCTGCTCAGTAATTGACTTGTGTTCTCAAATGACACAGACGTTTTCTTCAGGCAACACACCACACAACGAGTCTACGAGAAGGGGCAGAAGTTCATGGAAGACATCAAGCATCCAGAAGCACTTTGTGTGGTTCTTAATTCCCGGCCTGGTAGAACGAGGCGCTGAGGGGGGTTCGATTCCCCCGTGTTATTGTGAGTCAAATTAAAGCTTTTTTTCTGTTACACCAGGTACATGATTCTCACAATAACGCAGCAGTCATTGTGTTCAACTTTCTGATAAGCATAGTCACCACTCTTCTGCTTCACCGGAGGTTCATGAGTTGAAATCCAGTCTCGGTAAAAGCTTCGGACGTATTAGATGTCATGAGAAATCCTAACTATCTGGTATCACTCAAATATAAACCCAAATGCAGAGGTTATACAGGAACCTCTTTAACTACTTTTCTTAATTGAATTTCATGACCCAACCACTTGGTGGGTTCAGCTTAATGGTCTGCGATAAATTGAGAGATGGGGTCTCCTGCTGCGTGGCCTTTATTCCCTCTGAGCTCTGGATGATAGCGGTCTAATCCAAGATTACGTGTTGGACAGTCTGCAGAGACAGGAGGTCGGCCTGCAGGGCGACCTCTTGGCCACGAAGACCCTCGTACATGGAAAGCAGGCTGCCAGTAATCTGACTGCTTTAAAACCAGAGTACCAGCATAAGATTAACTCCTTATGAGTAAAGAGGAGATCGCTTTGAAAGTTTGGATCGGTTTGGGTTTTAAAAACTTCCTGCAGGGGGGATTTTACAGAACAGAGGAACAAAGGCGCAGCAGAATGAGGGACTTTCTACTTGCTTCAAATTAATCGCAGGAAAAATGTATTTTTCACAGAAGACATGTGAGTGGACTTTTAACAAATATATGATTATTAGATTGTCTTGATCCAGAACGGCTATTAAATGGATTTATGGAAGAGTGAATTCTTTAGGAGTTTTAAAATAACATCTCTGATGCGCTGTGTTAGAGTAAGAGTAGGACAGACATCCCGTTAAAAATCAGAGCGACGTTCCCCTTTATTGCCATTAGGCCGCTGAATCCCGCTAACTTCTGCATAAAAAAACAAGACCGACAGTCGCTGAGGGTTCGCAGTAGAGCTGTGCGCTACACCGGTTCAAACGGTATACCGGAATAAGATCTCCTACGGTATGAATTCCTCACCGTTCACTGACGTTGATCTTCGGCAGGGGACAAAACATTTTTTACACGTCATCGAGGGGCGCCCAGCGGTCGGAGCTACTTGTCTTACGTGTGTTGATGGTTATAACTTTATACGGACAATGAATAACCAGCAACAAACACTCTTTAACAGGGTTTTTACCCTGATTTATTGCAAAGTGCGCCGAGCCTCCGGTGGCAACACTAGCAGCCACAACAAGCTAACGCGCTAACAAGTTAACTCGCCAGCCAGTTGCGACCAAGTTGGCTCGCGAGCGGCGAATAGCTGTTCGGGTAGCCGGCGGCCCTTTTCGGGGTCAATTAATGAATGTGTGTTTACTTGAAAGAGCAATACCGTCACATATCGGGATACCGTCAGAAGCTTTAGGACTATATATATATATATATATATATATATATATATATATATATATATATATAAATAATAGGCCTATAAATAGGCTACCGTGATATGGATTTATGGCCATACCGCCCAGCCCTACTTTGCAGTATCGTCTAAAACCAGAGTTTGAGTAGTAATGTCATAAAGCGCAGAGCCACAATAAATGAGTAAAATTAAGTGAAACCAAAACTTTGTTAAAGTTGCATTATCTGTAGTGACCAGCAGGGGGCAGCTTCTCTGGTCCATAGTCTATGAGAAAATGACTCCACATCTCTCTTGGTTTGTTCCCTCAGTAAACATGAGCTTGTGATCTCAATCTCTAGTTTCAAGTCTTCTTCAACACAGCATGATTTAGTAAATTATGGTCCATTTAGAGTCAAACAGAACATAAAGCAGGGGATGCTTTAGGGCGGGGCTTACTGGGATGGACAGGTCTCTACGTCCTCCTCAGTCCAAATATGGTAACGTCCGTTTAAAAGAAAGTTGAAGAATGTTAAAGTCTCCCAACTGTTGGCTTCTCATGTGAGTACATGCACCTCTTAGAACAGACTATGGATCTTTGATGTTTTGCAAACTGAGAGACTTTAAAGCATCTTCTCCCGCCATCCAGCATCAGCTACGTTGGAACATGAGCCAGGGTGACCCAGGAGATCTGCCTGTGGGGTCAGTTCAGAGAGAACCTTCTGCAGAAGATGATGTTTGTCTGGTACTCCCGGTCCAGTGGAAGATCACATGATGGTCCACTCATCCTTTCAGTGGAGAAAAAATAAATCCCTGCATCTGAAGAGTGATGAATGGTAAAAATCCAACAGACAACTCTAAACTGTCTCGTTTCTGTCGATTTAAAGAATGACGGGCCAGCAAATTGGAACTAAACCTCCCGATGAGGCCTTCCCGCCACCTTCCCATGAGCCATTGCTTGAACATACATAGAGAACGAATGCGGTTCACGCATTACAGCTGCGTTACAACTTGTGCCGCCTGCAGCTAGTTCCCTTCAAGCGCAGCGATAAAGAAACGGTTCTGAGCAAATGACACCTCCCTACTTTCTGTAACTTTGTCCTGGTGTTTCTTTGCACTCGTTTTCCACTAGAATTTGCTCAGAATTTGATGTGTTTCTTGTTAACACATACTAGGAATTCATAATGACTGATATCAAAGTGGTTGTGATTTGTATGGGCGGGACCCGATGGGAAGTTGAGAGGTGGAAATGGAAACCAGACTGTAAACAGAAGCTCTGAGACCTGTCTGCTCCCCGAGCGGCACGTCAGCACCAGCCTATTACATGTGTGTGTGTGTGTGTGTGTGCGTGCCTCGGTATGATGACCAAACCGGAGCCTTTGCCAACGAAGACCTTCTGGAGTTTAAATATCTGACGATGTAAATTAGTTCTTACAGCTTCGGTTTAGTGACGGCTCGAAGAAAACATTGTTGCTCAATCCCGCCGGTGGTAACATGTTGTTGGATTATTTGGTTTTCTGGATGTTCATCCATTAACAAAACTTCACTGTGGGTATTATTCCCATTACAGGCGGCCTTACTGGAAAACACCTGCAGAGTTTGTCACAGAGTCACTATGTGAGAACGGAAACAACGCACACAAAAAGGAGCCCTACTCCTCCTCCAGCACCACAATGAGGTTAACGCTCCGGGTTTCCAGCTGAATATCTAAACAACTATCGGATGTTTCGCTATGATACTTTATTCAGACATTCATGATCCCCAGAGGATGAATCCTGCTCACTCCCCCTAGCACAAAGTTAGCATTCCTGGTTTTGAAGGAAATATCATCCATTGTATGAATTGTAATGATATAGGTACAGAGAGAGAAGTTCATCTTAGAACAAATCGTAATAACTTTGTTTTTACATTACATTACAGGTCATTTAGCAGACGCTTTTATCCAAAGCGACTTACATTACACTTTAAACCCATGGCTTTTTTCACATTTTTGCCCGGGGAGCAATTAGGGGTTAGGTGTCTTGCTCAGGGACACTTCAACATGGAACAAGGGGCAGCCTGGAATCGAACCACCAACCTTGTGCTTCCCAGCACACCTTCTCTAACCCCTGCGCCACGACGACCCCGCTTTTTTCATGCTTTCATATCAAACATTTTGGTTGTTATTTACCACTTTTTGACGAAAAATCTCTTGAGAATTATTGGAGAAATTACCAAAGCCCTCCGAGAGAGAAAAGTGATCTTAAAGAAGCAAAAACAGGAGCAAGAGAGTAAAGCAGAATGGAGAGAAAGAAGGGGGGGCTGGGGCGGGACTGGGGGGGGTAACATGCTTACGTTCCACAGCAAAAGATTGAATGAGTAGAATAGATTGTTCAGCGATTGCTCAGCGTCTGTACGGGAAGAAAAAGAACACAACTGTGTCAGTGTGTTTGCTCAGCGCAGAGCGGGCGGCTCGGCGCTCCGGTCGGTGGGGGCCTGTGGCCCCCAGCCGGACGCTGAATAAGAGGATTAGCCGAAGCCCTGGGAGAGCCGGGACGTCCACAGGCTGCGGGGGTGAGAACCGGTGCCCACGCCAGAATGTGTGACAACACCCCCCCCCCTCACACAGCCAACCGAGCCCCTCTCCTGATGCCGGGGGGCGGGGCGAGGGGCCATGGAGGGGGGGGGGGGGTGATTCCAGTAGGTTAATCTGGGGACAGTCTGGGCTTTTATTTCTTTAAAAATAGGGCCGTACTGGCGGCACTGCGCCATCTTAGTTTGGCTAACTTAAACGTTCACATTTTTTTATGATATCTCGATGTAATTATAAGAATTGTTACTGTACCACAGTCCAGGTTACACTGCAGATTGTGGGTTATGACTCGTCCTGGAGGCTGAGCAAAGGGAGAGAACGGGCGTGTGAGTGTCATACCCCTGAAGCCAGTGTACCCGAGCCAATACGTGATCTCTATCATTGCATTGACTCAATGTCAAGTGTTTTACAACACATTCACTGTGGTGACCACCAGGGGGCGACTCCTCTGGTCCCATAGACGTCTATGAGAAAATGACTACTTCTCTCTTGATTTGTGCCCTCAGTAAACATTGTTAAAATGTGTTTTATGGTCTCAATCTCTAGTTTCAAGTCTTCTTCAATACAGCATGATGTTCATTTAGTAAATGATGGTCCATGTAGAGTCAAATCCTCTCTCTACATCACTCCTCGGTCAAAATTCATTAACTTCCACAAATTTTGTTGAAGTTGGTTCGAAATAAAAACATGGTGACGGCCATAATCCAAGATGGCGATGGGGAAAGAGGAAGTCGACCATGACAATCCCTTTTCCAATTATAGTTTTTTTTGAGATGTTAAACGTTCAGAACACTTGGACAAGTGGAAAGGACATATTTACTGAAGTATCTCTATCTCATGATTAGTGACAGTGGTGATTAATCAGCCTTTAGAAGCTACAGAATTAAGGTTCTTCAACCTTTCTGCAGCTTCTGCTCTCGGTTGTCTGTTCATGTTTCTCTGTGGTTGAAAAAATGAAGTATTTCAAAAAAGTGCATCAAAAATAACACCTCCAAAACTGCCTTCAAATTTGAATCGGAGGAGAAAGAAGAGTTCGACCTCTGAGGCTCAGACAGCACGGTGATTCATGAAAGTGCTCCTCTTGGATTTACACACAACAGAACCTCCATAAAACGCAGAAATCCCCAAGGAGACCACCAACAGGATATCAAAGCACCGTGTCACTGCACTGCAGGCATTAAACAAATGAAAAGTCAGTTCTACCTAAAAGCAAAATCCCTTCAAACTGCGGCTGGGGGCGTCAACAAAAGGTAGAAAACCAAACCCATCAGCCGAACGGAGGCCTCGAGCTCTCCTCATCGATCAGCCGTGCGTATCTTTCCCTTTTAACTATAAATGGCAAAGAACAAAAGCTGCAGATTATCTACAGGCAGAGTCCATCAGCCCTAAAAAGGAAGACAAGACATGAAAGAAGCAGAGAGGAGGGCTTCATATGTGCACTTTGGGAATGAAGGCAGGGAGAACACACAGAGATGAAAATATGAGCCGCTGATGCCTGAATATCATATTTTATGTGTGTCTCAGTAGGAAAACTTGCCCGTAGGTGAGATGCTTTCAGATCATCCCTGAATGTCAAATAGGAAAAGAATAGATATTCTGATTCAAACCGCTGCAGCAGGAAAGATTTTTATGTGTGAATGATGTTGATGCACGCTAATGTCCATGTAAACTAATCGGGTAGCAGTGCAGGTAGCTGTGACCCTGCATCGACGACCGTGGCCTCAAAGACATTACTGTTAAAAATCAGATATGCAGTCTATGGTATCAAAGAAAGGATTTTCCTCACAGATGGGGGTTTAGTTTGTGTTGTAGAAGAATAAGTAACTCGGAAAGACAAAAGCGTTTTGGAAAGTTACACAAATGCGGATGTGCAGATGAGAAACGCCTGCAGATGTGGACTTGTGTTGTATTTACGCAGGTTGTCAGCGCTGACACAGGCGTCCCATCGACACCTGTTCATCATAAACGCTCGCCCACTGGTCACCATGTGCCCGCCTCTGCTGCAGCATCAATCTCAAGCAAACCCTGCAGCCCGAAACCTTCAAACCGACTCTCCGTGTCAGCTCCACTTGTTTACAGAAGAGGAAGATTTAAAAAGGGAAACTGAGAGAGGTGTATTTACTTTAAACTCGGCCGTCGGCTGTGCCAGACTCAGCTTTGTGTTGAAGTCGCTGCTGAGCGGAACACAGAAACCGATTCAAGAGGAAGCACTAAACGTCTGCAGCATGTGGCTGGTGTTGGCATCAATCAGAACAAAGCAGCTGTGTATGTTCTGGGGGACTGGTGGTCTGTAGTTCACATCCATTACACCCCTGTAGCATGCACAGCGTTCCCTTTGGGGTGTAATGTATAAACAAAGTGGTGTCCAGGCGGCCTTGTGTTTACAGAAACCGCCAATCAAACTGACAGGAATTTGATCCCTGCTGCAGCTTCCTGTGTAACCCAGAACTACCCGATGATCGATGAGAAAACGTCAGCTGTAGAAGTATAAAAACCGCCAGGGATTCAAAAACGCATGAAACAAAAGACAAAAGACTGTTTATAAGAAGTGTTTGTAGTAAATGTGACCTTGTGTCCTACATTTCAAAAAATGTTTTCCTGACGTTTAACTAAAGGAAAGTATAACTGGAAAATGGATTGTCATGGTCGACTTTCCCCATCGCCATCTTGGATTACAGCCGTCGCCATGTTTTTATTTCCAACCAACTTCAACAAAATTCGTGGAAGTTAATTTTGAACTGAGGAGTGATGTAGAGAGAGGATACGTCTCTGGCAGAGAGCTGTCAATCAGCGTGTAGCCCCGCCCTAAAGCATCCCCTGCTTTATGGTCTGTTTGACTCTAAATGGATTGCATTTTGAATACGACACTTTTCGGCCCGTAAGTCTCTACAAGTTTCTCTTCTCAATACCCAGTCGCCAGCGAAAGGAGCAGCGGGTGTCCTTCTTTGCCTAGATACCACCACCCCCCCCCCTCTTAAATGTATGAGATGTCTGTTCCAAGCGGAGACGCGGTTTCTAATTGTACGCACGGTGACGAAACAGTTTGTCAGCGCCCCGAAGAAAAGCTTCTCGAACAGAAAAACGACTTAATTAAATACCGGCTGAAAGGACGAAGGAGAGCGCCAACGGCGTGTCCCACAGCAAAGACAATGAGGGAGGAAGTGTGTGTGTGTGTGTGTGTGTGTGTGTGTCTGTGTGTGTGTCTGTGAAGGCCTCTCACCTGTGTTACAAACCTGTTATTGATTCATTTACGCTTGAGCTCGGGCTCAACATGAGCCGGATATCGTTTTCAAAAATCATTTATCAAGGTCATTTTAGCTAATGCTGCATTCAAGTCGCGTAGGATTTCTAAACTGCCAACAGTCAGAGAACACTAAACTCCACGGATGGTGGTTTCCAACCATTTTAACAGCTATATAAATTACCTGTGCATTCCGTTAAACGAAATGTGGTGAAAACTGCAAGGAAAAACATTATATTATTATATTAACATATATTATTTAATTCAAAATAAACAAACCGATAGATTAAACAAACGTTTTAAGTAAAATATTTTTAAAAGGGAAGATACCAACACAATGCCAGTAACACTAAACCTCTATCGCCAGGTTTCCTTCTGAATGTAGCACACATTTTGTACCAAATTTCCACATTTTTGGCACAATAAATTGTGAACTAGAGGCGGGGGCTTCGGTGTTTGTGTGACGGATTGGCGACTGTTGGTCCTAAAGAACGATGGCGACAAGGTTAACGTAGATGCTTCTTCTTCTTCATTCAAGTAGAAGCAAAGAAGGATTTTTCACTTTTCACCCAACTGGCTTCAAATGAAGACTTGATTGACAGATACCACCAGGATGCCCCACCTCCACCCAGATGATGTCAGCGCCCGCATCATCATCAGCGGGGGCCGCCCTGCAGGAGACCACTAATTGCTTTATTTTTTTTACACCTGCGTGAAACCGCTGTTGCGCTTTTGAGTGAAACCCGGCGAACAATCAGCAGCTTATTAACAGGCGCACACTTTGTGACGGTGCCTTAGGGATGAGGGACTATTTTGAGGAATGACCTTATTGAAATTAGGCAGCAGGGGGGCACAGAGGAAATTATGGATTTTACGCTCTGTGGACTTCTTTAACCTTGACACACATCTGTTGGATTCACTAATGTAAAACAATGATGGAAGATGTTTCCTCTTTCATCACATTTTATAAAACAGGTTTTCTCTTTATGAGATTATTTAGTTAAAACGTTTGTTGGTTTAAGCATTGAACATAATTGTTTCCCCAAATTAACCTAACAAATTAGGTTCATAGGGGCATCTCAATATATATAATATATATATATTGTACATTTATAATAGTTATATAATATACTAAATATATATATATATATATATATATATATATATATATATATATATATACATTAATTAATATACTGATTTGTAATAAATCCTTATTATGTTAGATTGTTGGAATAAATGTTAAATATTTAACTGGAAAGTAATAATGCGTGCGTGATACCATTTTTTTTGCATTGAATCATGTTTGCTGAAACTGATTGGCTTCCACCAGCCGCCACTGTACGTCACAGCTCGACCCCCCTCCCCTGTTAGCTTGTAACGCCATCGCTAGCTTGTAATGTCGCTGATCGAGGAATTTAAGCTCTCACTCAAAGGAGGCTGATCTGGATAAGAGGATCAGACCCGTGTCTGAAATGTAAAGTTCTGTAGATACTTGAAGAGGCCCATCGACTCCCTTTGTGCCCCCCAACATCTGCCCAGAGCGCCCCTCCCATCACCTGCTTAGAGCTGGGTGAATGGGCCCTCGACCCACCCGCGTCCTCCACGCTGGCCTTTTTTCTGTTTTACTTTCTTTTGGTGGGTGAAACAGGACTTGAGTAGAGACCACACACTCACAGGCAGCTGAGGAGTGGAGAGAACAGGGGGGGGGGCACGTCAAATGGCTCTCCACCAGCTACCCTACGGGGGCTGCACTTGTTCTCAACCCCCCACCATCCGCGCAACCCTCCACCCCTTTTCAGAGGGACTGTGGGCCAGTCATCCATTACAGAGTCCAGAGCGGCGGTGGGCACTGAGGAGGAAGAAGAGGAGGAGGAAGACGATGAAGACGAGGAATAGGAAGTAGAGGAAGAGAATGACGAGGAGGAAGACTAGGAAGAGAAGGGAGAGGAAGAGGCGGCGGGTGCGTGATAATGGCGGCGGCGCTGAAGAGGCGAGATGGTTGGATAACAAAAAAATAAAAAATCATCCCTCACCCTCTCCGAAACAAGAAAGGAGACAGATTTCAAAGGGGGGGCGGGGGGGAGACGGAAGATGCGCTGCAGCACTGCAAAGTGAAATGAGAAGAGATAAATGAGAGATTAAGGGACGAGGAGAAAGAACGAGAGAAAAGAAATGTTGAACAAGATTGAAGAGGAAGGAAGAAAACACAAAGAAGAGAAAAGAGACCCTGCCCCCCCTCCCATCGAGCTTCAATCTTTACAATCGTTTGTCAAACACTGAGAACCACAAAAAAGTGGGTTGAAAATTTAAAAATAAAAACACACTATAACACTAATTGCCAAATTTAGGATTTTACCTCGGAGAAAATCAGTGGAACTACTGGCCCTGGCATATTTTTTGTGACGTAGTCGTTGTGACTCATTGGTATGTGTACGGATACTTTGATGCTTCGAGTTGTTCATCTTGTTTTTTTTAGCCAAGGACTGAGGAGGACGTAGAGACGGTGTATTTGTCTCTGGTAGAGACCTGTCAATCAGCGTGTAGCCCCGCCCTAAAGCATCACCTGCTTCATGGTCTGTTTGACTCTAAATGGACCTTAATTAACTAAATGAGCATCATACTCTGTTGAAGACGACTTGAAACTAGATATTGAGACCTTTACTGGGGGAATAAATCAAGGGAGAAGTAGTCCTTTTCTCATAGACTTCTATGGGACCAGAGGAGTCGCCTCCTTCTTCTACTCCATTTACTGACGGATTACAGCCTTGTAATCTGCTTGCCATCCTGGCTTCTTGTAGCCAGTAAACAGAAGCTACCATATTTGGGCTGAGGAGGGGTGACCTAGAGACCCCGACCTTGCTAAAGACCCGTCAATCACAGTAGTTTCTATCCATCATTTATTGGATTCCAAACCAGTTCATGAGAACACAGCTCATTCACTTTGTTTTGTGATATTTCAAAACTTCAAGTGGCTCCACCTACTAAACAGCGTTTTTTCTTTTTTACAGTATGAGTGGTGAGCGGGGGGGGGGGGGTTACGAAGACTAATGAAGACAGGAGTGCTGCTTAACCTACACTCCATCACTCTGCAAGGCATCGGAGGAAGAATGAGTTGTGTGTGTGTGTGTGTGTGTGTGTGTGTGCGAGCCCCCCACCCTAACACACTGCGCTCCCACACTTCAGCCTCGGTGTGACAGCCTCCTCTCCGCCACTGGGACAAATCGCAGTGCCATCGTGCGTCACGCTTAAAAGCCTCCCCCTCTCTCCCGCTCTTCTTTTCTCTCCGTTGCAGCTCCCACTCTGTTTGCCCCGCCCTCCCACACCCCTCAATCTGCCTCCCCCCTCTCTGCAGTTGCCCCCTTTCCTACTGTTACAAAACAAATCTCCCCTCTGACAGCATAATTCAGCGAAGCCGGGGCAGAGGAGGCGGCGCAGGAACGGCGGAGGCCTCCTCTGCTGACCTCCGCCGAGGACCCGGCTGGTTGGCCCCCCCCTGCAGCCTGCATTCAGCCGAGGGCCGTCAGAGGGAGAAAGAGAGGGGCGACTCTGGAGGATTCAAACCGGTGGCTCCTGTGTATGCCTGACTGAATGCCGTTGAGCCTAATACCCACTAATCTGTCATCAAACACGCTGCCACAATTCAAACCCTTTTTTCCTTCTCCACACTATCAGCGGGACAGAGACGTCTGTCCAGTAGAAGCTGCTCGGGACAGAGATGGTGGGATAAGGAAAGGGACGCAGGAAGAAAGGAGAGGACAGAAAGGAGAGGTCATACGAGGTGACCATCGTCTGGTTTGTGTCTCGCCTCAAAAGGACAAACAATAAGTTGTTTTCCGGATTGCTTCTTAAACTACAGTTTAACTGGATCCACCTGAACCAGAGCATCAAACCCCAAACTCAGGTTCTTCATCCTGTTGGGTTCCTCAATTCTCTGCCTTCAAATAAAAAGACTAAAAACGTCTTCAATTCAACGTTGATTCCTTCATATCTTTGAGAAGGCCAAAAGATTCCACCGCAAAGAATTTGGTTCACAGACTTTCTTTCAGTTTGTAACAGAGCTTTTAGTCCACATTTTCAATCTGAATCTAAATTACAACTGAAAAAAATCTTAAAATCAAAATGGCAAACTCTCTTTTGGCAACCGAAAGCAGATACCTGGTCGCCTGCTAGGATACACCTGTGAGGAGGAAGGAGCGAGTGGAGAACTAAAAAGTCTCCATAACTCAACTAGAAGTCTAAAACGTATCTCTCTTGGTCCTTGAAGTAAAGATGCTGGAGTCCAGATGACCAGTGAAACCATACGTACATCTTTATTCAACATATCATCCTTCATTGCATCATTCTACAACGTATCACCTTCATACAACGAACCATGCTCATCTTCATGCAACGTATCATCCTTGAACGTATCACCTTCATACAAAGTATCATCCTCATGCAACGTATCAACTTCATACAACAAATCATCTTCATACGACGTATTATCCTCAAAAACAGTTACGAGCTGAAACATTATTAAAAAAACCTTCGGACATCAAACTTATAATATGACCTTTGATTGGCATGCTCTGTGCCCCCCCCCCCCATCGCCCCTGCATGTGTTTGACTGACAGGCTGCCTGACTGTGACGGCCATCTGTCAGCAGACTCCCTGTTAGACAACAAGAGGCCTGGAGGCTCCTGGAGGTTCCAGGAGGCTCGGGCGGGGCGGGGTTCGGCTGGCACTGCCCATTCACAAATATCTTTTGGGAGCACAGATGGCGCTGGAGATTTTTCCTCATGCATCTTTTCTTCCACTGTCAACCATTCTTGCACCACCTCCTCTGCGAGCTGGCACAGACTGTATACCCCCCCCCCCCTCCACCCTCCCGTCTCAGCAAAGCTTCTTTTAGAAGAAAAAAAAAAGCCCAAATGAAAAGCGAGCTTTGAGGCTTTCTGCAGGTACCGAACCGTCAAGCACAGATCCAGGCTCACTGGCCCGGGCACAAAAGATTTCACATCCCTTAAGCTAAAACTGGCTGCGACCAGCTTCCCCTCCCCCTTAATCTTTGTTTCAAGTCTCACCCCCCAAACAGATTCAACCGAGCAGATCAGTGCCCTCCCTGGCACGCTGCGACTGTCCCGTACAGGCTGGGAGGGCAAACCGAAGGATAAGGACTACGAAGCCCCTTCCTGTGGAGACAAACCCCAATTCATCTCCAACAACTTCCTAAACCTCATCAAACCTGCAGGAAGCACTGAGCGGTCCCTTAACACAAGCACTACTGAAATATATTACAGGATTTTAGCAGAGATTGTTCTGGTCCCCCTTTGACCCTCGGAGCAGCATCCTGAAAGCTCGTACAGGACAACGGATAACGCACCGTAGAGAAAACTAAACGTTGTATTCGAAAAGGTTGACTGAAGGAGATACTCAATCGCAAAAACACTGACAGGACTACTGCTACCAAACGTGGTGGGATCGTTTTCTGCTCCTTCCAGCTTTAAAAAGGTCCGGTGTGAAGGATCTGATAGCATCTGGGTAGCTACAGATTTGAACTAACTGAAGCTGAAACCATGCAAGAGAGCCACGAAAAACACCCACAAAGGCCCCTTTATAGGGTCAGTGTTTTGGTTTGTCCATTCCAGGCTACGGTAGAAACAATCCGAACTCCGTGAAGAGGACACGTAGGTACGCTCCGTTCATCCTAGGGTAACCAAAACACAATTCTCTTTTTCAAGAGATTATATGCCATATTTAATTTCTGCCAATAGACCCTTACTGTTTGAACCTTTAAACGGGCAAGTGGTGCCTCCTGTTTCTACATCCTCACTGGCCTCCCCCAGCTGGTGAGAGCCATCTGATAGGGTCAGGAGCTTCAGAAGGTCTACCGAATGGACTTTATACGATTTTTTTCATTGACTCACTCAGATATCTGTAAGAGGCTCATGAAACAATATACTCAAAGTGTTGCCATATAAGTCTGAGCCAAAAAGGCAAACTTTATTACACCTCTTAACATTAAAAAAGGCAGGTCTACTCCTTTCACAATAAAAGCCCTGGGCTACGTAATTGTTGGCCAGAAGGATCTCACTCAAGCATGTCAATTAAAGGAATCCAAATTAAATCTCTTCAGTAGCAATTTAGTAGCTTCCTATCCAATGCCGTTTTAGTCAAAATTAAATACATGAAATATGCATTTGAAATACATCATGAAATAAATAAATGAGGCAATAAATACATAAATATGAAATACATTTAATTATTTCATGGTACTTTTATTTCATAATGCCACTTTTCATTTCCAGAGACTTATTTCACAATGCCGTTTTACATTTCACGTTCTTATATGCAAATCAGGGGGCGTGGCTACATCTAACATTCAGAAACGACAACAGAGCCGTGTGCAAAAGAAGGCTGGCTAAGGGACGTGAGTGTTGATATAATGGAAGACATCTGTGGGCTCCGAGATAGAATGCTAGCATTAGCAGATCAAATCGATCAACATGGGTTTTCTGCAGATACGATTTTGACACATATTGAGGGTTTTTTTGGAAATACTGGGGCGGATAAGTGCTCTTCAAGATGTATACATAGACGACGAAGTTTTAAATTGTTTAAGACTGATTGAGCACCGCGTGCGTGTGCTCAATCAGTCCAAGTTGAAGAAGTTAACATTAGCGCTGGTACTACAAGCACAGGTGCTGGACGCCCGCCTCTGGATATTCCTGGCGACAAGCTGGCTAACTTTGTGTTGTTTGTGTTTGTGTGTTGAATATTCTATTCATTTAGGATTGTATTGGTTTTATATACAATGATGAACATAGCAAGCAGCCCTGACTCAGAAAATCTAGCTCTATAGTGAGAAACCTTCCGACACTTCAGGCCTCCACCCAAACTACGAGTAGTGAACCGGAGGAAACGCGTAGTTCGTCATCACGATCCGCACAAGTGAAATACATTTGGGTTTTCTGTCAGATCCTTTGAATCCTTATCAAAAATGTTTTTGAGTATTACTGAACCTGCCTTTTCATACATGGCTCCATCCCTGCTGCATGTTTCTCTGCACCTTTTTCTTCTTTTTTTTTAAATGCAGTCCTTTACTTTTGACAACTTGGAGACCACCGTCTAAACTTTCAGCTTCACAAGTCTCTTCAGAAAGCAGCAGGGCTGCTTGGAAACAGCCTCAACATCTTCTAAAAACGTGCATGGATTTCTCTCTCGCTTCCACCAGCACCGCGCATTAGTTTTGCAGTGATTGTATCCGTTTCTGAGAATATGGCGTTGTTGTTGTTGTTGTTGTTGTTGTTGCCAGATATGGAGCCTCTGACACCGTTAATAAGCCGCTCAGACTACCGTGTCCAAACTCCTCTTTTCACGCTCTGACAGCTCCGGGGTTCGGAGCTGATTTCCCTGCGCCTCTCAAAACGTTTTAATCCGCGCTCCCACAGACCCTGAAGGGAGCGGAGACACGCTCACACAACCCGTCATCCATTTCCAACAACGTCTCCAAAGGCGCACCGCGCGTTACGCACCGCGGGGCTCATTCTGTGAAACAAAGCAACACCAACACAAAATCTCATCCCGACCATAAAAATGACAGGAACGCAGCTTGCACGAGGCCATGTCTGTTTTGGGAAGGAGCTCACGTCATCGCATCACAATAATAATACACAATAAAGTTGGAAAGCACTCTGTCTCCACGTGAGGAGATTTAAGCCGTTCTGCGCCGTTTAAGGACAAACCGTGGAGGGTTGCGCGTCTTACCTTGCTGGCAGATGAGGACGAGAAGTCCCGCCGGCAGCAGCCAGCAGCGCGTCGTCTCCATGTCGCGGAAAAGAGATCTTGCACAAACGGTAAATACACAAAACGGCAACGTTTCTTTGGGGGGCAGGTCCCGGTCCGCCCGCAGCCCTCACAGCTCCATCACCATCCGCTCCTTCCTGGTCGCTCGGCGGGCTGTGGTCTTGCTGCCTCGTGTGCGTGTGAGTGTGTGTGCGTGCGTGCGTGTGTGTGGTAAAGATCCCGGTTCCCGGTGCGCCGCTCCGCTCCGTCCGCTCTCCTGCGCACCGACTGGCTGACTGAAGCTGCACCGCCCCCAACCCGCGCACCCCGGCCCGCGTCCTGCGCACGACCAACACACCCGACGATGTAAATGTCCCTTCAATCAATCAATCTTTGATTCATGCTTTTTGTTTATTTAGTGTTTCCATCGGAGCAGGGCGGGAAATAAAACAGGAGGTCTTTTTGGGAATTAGTAATAAGTTTAAGGGGAGATAAAAAGAATTGAAAAGAGAATAATGGAAGGAACAAAGAAAATGAAACTGAAGATGAATAAATGGGAAAAATAAAAATGAGAAAAAAAGAGCTGGAATCCCACATAACGAATTTTGAAACAAATTTTAATAAAAAATAATTTGACAAGTTAAGCTTGAATATATATATAGCAGGACCAGATCATTATCGCCCGAAGTTGGCTGGGATGGACTTCAGCCCCCCCCGCGACCCTGTGTGCAGGATAAGCGGTTTGACAATGGATGGATGGAGGACCAGATCATGTTGTAAGGGGGCCCCCAGTGAGCTGTCGGCCCCTATGGAGCCCCCATGGCTTTGAACTTTGACTTTGAATCTTCCGATTAGAGGACGACCTCAGATGCTCCTTTCTTATAATAACACAGCGTAGAAACCGTGTGAAGCCCCGTCGTCCTCCCGCCCTTCGGCCGCAGAGGGCAGAGGTCACGTTATCCTGTTAAATGTACAACCCTGTCTGAGACAATTACATGCCCCCGCCCTCTTTTTTTGACACATTCAGCATCGGCTCCACTTCTCAGAACCGGAGGTTACTGCCTGGTCCAAAACTTTATAACCAGAAGTACTGCTTCTGTTCCAACCTTTCACAATGCGCTGATGACGCAGCCCAGGTCCACCGCACAACGGAGCTTTTCCAGTGGTTTATTCCTCCCACGCTCGGTGTGTGTCGGCCTCGGGCTACAAACCCAAACAACAAATAACCCAAATGCACATCATCATCAGCCTGCAATCGGCCTCCTAATGAGGGATGGATGCTCTGCAGCCTCGTCAGAGCTCGTCCTTCAGAGTCAGAGGTGTCTGAGCGAGGCGCAGCGGACAGCAGGGAGTTGTTGACGCAATGTCAAGAGTAATTGAGTGAAACAACAGGGAGGAGTGTGTTTAGCTTTTCTGAAGTGTGTGTGGGGGAGTTCACGGGGAGGCCGACCCCCTGACCCCGGAGGGACTCGTCTGCCGCTCGCTGAAATGGAGACCAAAACATCAGCGGTGAGAAACCACAGATGGCTCAGTTGGAATGTGTTTTTATGTGTACACTACTTGCATCTGACATTTAAACACCTTCCAGGCTTCTTCAAAAGGAACAGAGGAATCCTCATATTCTGGGTTTTCTCCAGCGTCACAAGAGGTGCAGAGAGGTCAAGGAAGTGTTTAGCCTAGCTTAGCACAACGTCTGGAAGCAGGGGGAAACTGCACCCATTCTACCTGAGTGGTGGTTTCTTCTCGACCTTCGTCAAGGACCAACCCGAGTGCTTCTATCGCTGCTTTTCAGATTTCAGATCCGCCCCCTCCCTTTATCGGCGTGAATACATTAGCATAATTTACTCTGGATTATCTTTAATTTATGCAGAAACTGCTTTCCACTTGTTAGGTTGAATGTTTCCCGGGGGATGGGGGGAGGGAGGGGGGCGCTGATAAGGTTAGTTGTACTACCAAAAAGGGGTGGGGGGAGATTTTGGTCAGTTTTCCATAACTTTTTCTTGTTCATGACTTGTTTGCATGAAGCCAAGGGGCCAGGTAGCGAGACAGATGTCTTATTTTACTCGTCCTGTAGAGCAGTTTTTCTCACGGTACTCGGCCCCCACCATCAAACATCAGCTTGTTTCTGGGGCAGAACTCACCGCTGTGAAGAGGCAGGAAACAGATTATCGACCCTGCAGGCAGGGGGGCGATCGATCAGCACAGGAAGTGATTGTTGTGATGGGATCGTCCAACACAACGTGTGTACGACTCCTCCTCTCATGTGCGTTTTCCTTCTCAGAGCTCAACAACTCATCCCCACTTTGGCAAGAACGTCCTTCTCAGGATGAACTTTCGTCTTCACAGCAAAACAAGAGAAAAAGATCGTTGTTTAGGTTGAAATTATTACAGAAATGACGTAACTAATAATAGTGTATATATCTCATTTAGGGCGGCACGGTGGCGTGGTGGTTAGCACTGTTGCCTCACAGCAAGAAGGTCCTGGGTTGGATTCCGCCCAGTGGCCTTTCTGTGTGGAGTCTGCATGTTCTCCCCGTGTCTGCGTGGGTTCTCTCCGGGTTCTCCGGCTTCCTCCCACAGTCCAAAGACATGCTCTGGGGATCAGGTTGATTGGGGACTTTAAATTGCCCGTAGGGATGTGAGTGTGAATGGTTGTGTGTCTCTGTGTAGCCCTGTGATTGGCTGGCGACCAATCCGGGATGTACCCTGTCTATCGCCTGACGTTGGCTGGGATGGACTCCAGCCCCCCCGCGACCCTGCGTGCAGGATAAGCGGTTTGATGATGGATGGATATCTTAGTTATACAGTGTATGCTACTTCATGTATATTTCATATTGTACATATTCTTATTACTTTATATAGGGTTTGACCTGTTGTATCACCCTGACAACCAAGTTCGACCCTCCTGTCCTGTTGGGCTCTTGCAGCCTGGTTTTTGTGGTCATGTGGTTTGGATTCACGATTTTCTCTGGTAGGTTTTAGCAATGAACGCGTATACAGTCAAACCGCTGCAGCACATGACAAGTGGGCAAAAGTGATTCTGAACTTTAACGTCAACAGCTCCTCCCTCTTTGTTTCATCACTGATGGAGGAAGCGGCGTCGAGGTGATAAGTTTCCTTTTACAGTCACAGAAAAAAAGCAAAGGGTGAGAGGTAAAGAGCCTCAGGCGGGTTCCTCCCTCGGATGGTGTTACGTGGGAACAAGCAGCGGCCATTCAGACGCACGGACATCAGGGAGACCCCGGGGGAGAGACGCAGGGCTTTTATCAGGACATCAGGTACGTTTTTATTGTTGATTTTTATTCTTAAGGAGAGACTTTGTGCTTGTCTGATGGAAGTCAATGCAGGCATCACGTTCTCACACCTTCATTCATGCTTTTAGTCAAATATACATATTTTCAATTATCTCCTTTAAAATAAATATTACATTTTTTTTGTAAAATGATTATATATATTCTTGTAGTATAAGAAATGAAAATCGTATCTTATTCTGTCAGGAACAACGTGTGTTATGTCACAAACAAGGTAAAAATCACTAAAAGGAGAACTAATTGGAGCATATTGTTGAAATGAAAACAAGAACAAATAAAGACAAATAAGGAAAGTACAGTAAAGCAGAATGACATGAAAAAGGGAAGAAAATAAAAAATACAAGATGAAAAACAAAGCAGTAAATAAAAACATGAGACAATGAAAATTAAATAAAAAAAGAACAAAATAAAGACAAACAAGCACAGGAATGAAAAAACCAAAGCAAGAAAAACAGAATAACGAGAAAAATGGGGGAAAAAAACCTGCGGTTCTGTAAAATGTTCATGCATGTAGAACATTTACGTCCCATAAATCACACGACACATTTCTACATTGGTGAAGAGATTTTATCCGCATGTTTCACTGGAGGAGTGAGCGTCATTTGAAAGACCTGAACCCTCAACAGCAGCAGGATAATCCCCCCCCCCTATCAATACATGGATTGAGGTAATGAGGTCATGTCAAACACAGAACAGACTGGGTGTCATAACCCCCCCCCTCCTTGCTCCCACACTCACTGTACACACACACACAGCCCTGCCGAGGTGGGGAGGGGGGGGGGGGGTCGAGCTCTGGAGCTGGTAACAGTCAGGCTCAGAGTAATTACATTACATTACATGTCATTTAGTTACATGTCACTGACGCTTTTATCCAAAGTGTTCTTATGGTTGAAAGTGCATTTCAACCATAAGAACACAGACACAAGAGAACAAAAAAAACAAAAAAGTGCAATTTCATCAAATAAGTCGATCTACAACTTGCTATAGTCACATAGGTGACGGGCAACTATTATGTTCTTTAACTGTTTACTAGGTTATGGTGTAGATTTTCCTACTGTTGAGATAACAGATAAAGTATTTATCAAAATATTTCTGATTATTTTAGATTCACATCATCAACAGGAACCAATGGATTTGTCCTTGAGAGCCACAGACAGGAAGTCAGGAAGTACTGACAGATGACAACAACCTTCACATTTGCTGACAACAACAAAAGACACCAGACGTCTGGCTGAGGTCAGGCAGTCACACACCCAAAACATCCGTGTGGCAAAAGCGGGTCTTTGGAGCCGTCCAGCGGACACAAAGTCCCCTGTGAGGCGTCCTCGTGCAAACACGTCCTAATTGGACGTTTAATTGAGGTGGAAATGTCTTCTTTGGCACATTTAGGAGTCCAAACAAACGTGAGTCCCTCTGTAAACCCTGATGTTTACTCTCTGCTGAGGCCCGTGTTGATTTAGGTGATGGGAACCGGCTGCTCCCCAATCGCACCCCACAATCCTGTCCCCCCTTACACACTTTGAAGTCTCGTCCGCCATTGTGGCGACGGATCTGAATCACAGGCCGGTTGGTTGGATGGTTGGCAGCCATTGAACACCCCCGCGCGCAAAGATTAACTGTTATTACCGGCGTCTTTGTGGGTCCGCATACCAGTTGCAGGACCCCCCCGCCCTCCCCCTTCCAAAACACTCCTTCTCCAGCCTCTCCAGTGGAGGAGGCTTCAGGAAAACAGCCGGTCCAATTCAGCTTTCATCTGCACGCCGACGAGCACTAAGTGGTCTCTCCACTGACAACAACAAAGTTCCTTTTAAGGAGGGAAGAGGTCCGATATGCCGACATCAGCCACACACACACACACACGCACACACAATGGAAAAGGTTCTATTTTGGGACAGACGAGGTCACGGATCGCCCTAATAAAGAGGCAGGAATGTGTTGAGACACTGTCCTCGTACAGCCTCTCAGCCGCTAATGAGCTTCACGTTCAGTCCTTCAGTCGCTCGTATTCTTACCCCTGAGTGCCTCCAAAGCACGTGACCACCACGGCGACGCCAATCCGCCTGCGCTCGGAGTCGTCAACCCGAGGTTCACCTGGAGGAAGGTGGGACATAAAGAACATTGGATTAACACCGACTCATAAAAGACACTTTATGGACCGTCACACAGGTTGATACAGTGAGGTCACACAAGCCGTGTCTCAAGGTCGCTAGGCTGCATCCTTGTAGCCTCCAGCCTCCAGCAGCGTTCACGGTAGACCTGGGCTGATCCTCCAACAACCGCATCGGCTGAACCGAGCGGTCTTTGAGATGGGACGGTCCAGCCTACGGGGGGACATCCTGCTTGCGTCATCAGCTTTACCTCCGCTTCTCCCGTTGCCTAGCAACGTGCCGAGCTTAACAATAAAAGCCCGAAAAATGTATAACGTGCAGATAAGGAAGATAAACTTTTTATTTCATTTAATTTAGGAAGATACGCTTCTCCTCCGGAGCATGATATATTTCAGGCCTTTTCCGGTTATTTTAAATCAGTTAATGTATAATATTCTACTAATTTATAATTACTTTCAGCTAAAAGTAATATTGCAATCTTAAGGCAGAGGACATTTCATCAATGTTGTCAATAAAAACCACAACAGCAAACACATTTATTAAGTTGTATAATACAGGTTCTGATTGGTTGAGAGTGAGTCACGGGGTGTGCATTATTGAGCGCTAATGTACAGTTGTTGTTCACATTGACGCGAGCGTTCCGTATCACTGCGCACTCAAATTGACAGGTTAGATTTTCCGTGACCGTTAGTTGACATTTTAGCTTTTAGCACGGTGGCGATCGCCGAAAAAATTGTTGTTTTTTGGCAATGCGAGCTTTCACAACCGGACAATTAAGGTGGACGTCATGGGCGATGTGAATGAATGAGATGGTGCGAGACCCAATGCGTTTTTTTTATTTTTTCTCTAGACTACTGAAATGAGATACACAACGTTTGGTGGATACAACTATTTTGTGGTGAAAGGCAGCTATTTACTTACTATTTATAATTTCACTGGTAACCGTATTATAAAAGCAATAAGGTACTTGATGCAGAACTTTATCTTCAGTAATGTAACAGTTCAAGGGTAACAACACCCCCGAGCTGTTACATTATTGGACGATAAAGTACTGCATCACGTACCTTATTGCTTTAGTATGCACTTTTTCTTTTTTTCTTGCATAGGATACAAGCTATTTAAACTGTAAAATATTACAGAATATGTCCACGCTACAGACTCTGAGAGTCAATACACACACATTGTTCTCCTTCAGCTTGATGCTTCCTCCTGCTCCATACAACACTAAACGTAAAGTTAGTTTATAATCACACCACAAAACAAAAGGAGCAAAGCAAGTTCAGTTTGTGTATTTATTCTGTAACGTTACTGACTTAGAAAGACTGAGACACAGCTACGGGTTGGTCACGGTGAGGTCACGCGGGTTGGTCACAGTGAGGTCACACGGGTTGGTCACACGGGTTGGATAGGTCAGGTCACACGGGTTGGTCACAGTGAGGTCACATGGGTTGGTCACAGTGAGGTCACATGGGTTGGTCACAGTGAGGTCACGCTGGTTGGTCACAGTGAGGTCACGCTGGTTGAATAGGTGAGGTCACGGGGGGAGGTCACGCTGGTTGGATAGGTGAGGTCACGGGGGGAGGTCACGCTGGTTGGTCACAGTGAGGTCACGCTGGTTGGATAGGTGAGGTCACGGGCGGAGGTCACGCTGGTTGGTCACAGTGAGGTCACGCTGGTTGGATAGGTGAGGTCACGGGCGGAGGTCACGCTGGTTGGTCACAGTGAGGTCACGCTGGTTGGTCACAGTGAGGTCACGCTGGTTGGATAGGTGAGGTCACGGGGGGAGGTCACGCTGGTTGGATAGGTGAGGTCACGGGGGGAGGTCACGCTGGTTGGTCACAGTGAGGTCACGCTGGTTGGTCACAGTGAGGTCACGCTGGTTGGTCACAGTGAGGTCACGCTGGTTGGATAGGTGAGGTCACATGGGTTGGTCACAGTGAGGTCACGCGGGTTGGTCACATGGGTTGGATAGGTGAGGTCACACGAGTTGGTCAAGCGAGGTCACACAGGTTAGCTAGCTAGTTAGTTACATACGGTGAGCTGAAAACATCTAAATTGCCAGGTTATTGTAAAGACCGTGATAAATAATTTAATCAGGGTTGCATTAATGAGCAGTTGATAAATGTCTCCAAAACCAGACATTTGACCAGTGTGTCTCAGTGCCCCCCCCCCCCCCCCCAACAGGAGCAATTTTTCAAACCAGTGTTGGCTTTTTGTGAATAAACCTTCCCACTGGGCTCTAAAGGAGCCGCTTGCTGGAGACTCGGAGGACAACAGAGCCACCTGACGGAAGCGCCGCCAGCAGGGCTTCACCTCAATGCCTTCGGAGCTGCTTCCTGCGTCCCAAGGGAGGAGGGAGCAGGAAAAGGGCTCAAAAGAAGAAAAAAAAAACAGTCTGCAGAGTGCAACTCTGAGTCTCCTAGCAACGTGCTCTGCAAGATGAAACCCAAAGGGTTTCGCCCACCTCTTGATCTTCTTTTTTTTATTCAACGTTATATTGTTTTCTTATTGAAGCAAAGTTGTTTTTTTTGGTAAATTCCATGGCACAAGTTCCTTTAGGGTTCGTTAGCCCTTGAATCTCACATCCACACAATTCTCCCTCAATGAATTTCCCCAAGTTAGTTTTTTCACTGTAATCTCTCGATCGGCTCAGACCTGTTGAGTCTTAACCCTCGCGCCCCCCCCTTAAGAAGAGAAAAAGTAGCCAAGACAAAAGCACGAATGCATAATTGATACGGAGAAGCTGCACTTTTAATTGTTGCTGGTGTTCAAAGTCGCTCTGCGGCTTTGTCTCTGGGTCTGGGCCGGCTGCTTCCGATGGTTCCAGTTCCATTCAGGTCTTCTTTAGCGGCCAAAGACAACGGCTCCGAGCTCGCCTCTTTTCTCAGGGTGTCTGCCCCCACAATGCACTTCCTTAGGCTGCACACAAAAGAGGCCGGCGCGTGAAAAAAAAAACACCCAAATTCAATGGCATTCCTCCCCACAATGCGCTGTGAGAATATGCGCTTGTCCCCCCCCCCCGTTCCCCTTGAGCGCGGGGTGATGAATTAGGATGATGTGTGTGGGATCAGGATGGAATATTTAGATATATAGCGCCAGCAAAACGAAACAAATTGTGTAAAAGTGGGAGGTGATTAAGGAGAAACCGGTCGACAGCCATGAGATGCGCAGTGATGTGCATCGCATGAGTGAGGCTCCTGTTCGATCAAAAGTTATTCGCATTCTGACTTCCATTTAACGTGTAAATGGTTACTGAGGGAATAAATCAAGAGAAGTAGTCATTTTCTCATATTCTCTGGGACCAGAGGAGTCGCCCCCTGCTGGTCACTACAGAGAATGTAGGTTGCCTCCTGTTTAGTTTGAAGATCCAATAAACCTCATAATCAAAGATTGCCGCTTCGTGCATCAACAGGAAAAAAAGCTGTATTAATATGCTGTTTATTAGCACTTCTGTCTCATTTGCGTCTCCTTCAATCCATCGTACCTTCAGTGGTCTTCTGCTAATCAGCTGTAATCAACTGGTAACAGAGCAAAAACGCTGTCCCCTTCGTGACGCTGTTCTCACGCTCCAGAGCTAAATGGAATGAGTCGACCTCTAATGGAGAGAGTTGACTAAAAACAGACTTATTCTAACGTATTTACTTTATTTTAATGCATAAACTTGAACCTTTTGGCAAAGCTAACCTCGCAGTCTGCAAGTGAGACCCGGGCTGACATTAGCTCCCCAGTCACATCCGCTGGGTGAGGAGGGAGCCGGAGGCGGTGGTGCTGCTGATGGGGTGGTGAGGGGGCCGTTATGAGGGGGGGGGGGGGGTCTGCACCATTGTCGGGTGTGCATTGAGCCCTGTTGGCACGCCGGCCGGTAGCTTACAAAGGGCGGGGAACGTCAGACACCCGCAGCCTAATCCTCCAGCTCTGTAAATCTGCGCTGGGCCACTTTCTAAAGCCAGACCCCCTTTCTGTTTCTCTAATTCCCCCCCTCCCACCCCATCACACACCCTCCTTTCTTTCCTCTGGGTTTTATTCTTTTGTGGCGGCCTGATGGTGTCACACAGACTCAAGACCCAGCCAGTCGCCCAATGGAAGCTCTCCTTTCACGGTGCTCACTTTGCTCATGTCGACTCGGGGAAACTCTTATTTCAGCACGTGAAAAGGCTCCAGACGGGAACACAGAGGTCGGCCCTTCACATCGGACACAATCGACTTTAAAAGCCGGTGTTCCTCAGTGTGTTGGCATCGTGTTTTAATTGAACTCTAGCGTCAGTCTCAAAGGGGCCAAACAAGCTTATTATGAAGACGCTCTTCTGGACAGGAAACAAAAAATAGGTCAAACAATTATAGCAACTATAAGGCTGGTGATATTTTACATTTCAACACAGATCCTCCTGTGAGAAAATTACATTAATAAAAACCTCTTCAACATCGCGTGGAAGACTTGAGTGCCAGTAAATGCACAGTGCGCGTTTTTTCATTAAATTCCAGATGACCTTATTCACCCATGGCGCGTTCTTTTAACTTTGACTTCTTTAAAGGAAACTATTAATTGTGGTCTGTATTGTGGATAAGATGATGTTGCTATCTTCAACACTTGCACCTGTTAAACAGTTGCTCCAATCAATTCCTTGTACAGCATCCTCAAAGGAATGTCACTTTTAGGTATTCTTAATTGGTAAGCCTTTCTGGTAGACAACATTAAAACGTTTCTTTGTAAGTTTTCTGGTTGAGCATTACATTATCGTGAGAAAACAGTTACCATATTGTGCGTTTAGAGTGCTTTTGTTTGTACCTTGGTTTTACTTATCTTGGTGCATTGTTTGCGGATTCTACTAGAAATTCCAGTGAAATGTTCTTTCTGCCAGAAAATGGAATAAGAAGTCAAATATCTGTGTCCAAAGAAATTCAATCTCGCCGAGACATTAAAGTAATTGATTGCCAGCCAAAGGCCTTGGCCAGTTGGCGTAAGCAAAATCCATATGCAGAATAACGGTGTCCAAACACCTCCATTTTCTCTGTACCTCTTACTTGATTCAAGTAGGTCTTTTAGTTCATTTTTGTTGAAAAGCATCAGCTAAAACTGAGAGACTCTGGAGTAAAACGTTAAATAAGCGACGATCACAGACAGGTGTTAGTGTCTCCAAAAAACAAAATGGCCCCGAGGACAGATGCGCTGTGTTGGGCTAAGAACACCTGTGGTCATCGTCACAACAAAAAGAAATAAGAAATAACACCAACATTTTTTCTGCTGTTTTGCATTGGTGTTTTCCATATTTCTGTTTTATTCATTTCTACTCAGGAAGTGTCTTGTTCTACAGCAACCCAGAACGTACAAATAAACGGTTTATTTAATTACCTAAAAAAGGTGTTCAAACTCAAATCAAGCAGCTTATTGTATGAAACAAATGAATTACTACTTTATCATTTACTAATAGAATAATCACCAGCAGAGGGATTTCTCACAACCTGGCAACCTTCAATCACTGACCTATAGAGCTTTTTTCATTAAAGATTAGTATAGCCTTTAGGTAAAACGTATTAGCCGTATAAAAGAAATATTAGTTAACTCAGTGTTTGCCTTCGGTTTATAACATCACTTGCCTCCTGATATAATTGTAGGGGAAACACTACAATTAAAAAGTACCTTTTTAGAAACAAACAAAAATGATATTTTGAATTAGTCTTTAATAAGTAATCAAGGCCCTGAACTTTGGCATTACATGAGTTTGTATTACAACAGTAATATTTATAACAGTGTTTGAACGAGTTGCACCGAATGTTCTTCAATAACCGTTATCGCGCTTTCTGGCATTTTACGCGCCTTTGTCAACCCCCAAACTCTTCCTTCTTGTTTTCCAAAGGCTCGAGTGGAGTGGGGGTGTTGTCCCGTCGGTCTCATCTTCAGTCGCTCTCACTGCCACTCTCCAGGTTCACGTACCAGTTGTCCTTTCCCAAGTCCTCGACGAAGCACGGGCCTGGAGACCCAAAAGGCACGGAAGTCACTCCAGACTTCAGAGCCCACGCTGTCACTCAATTCCAGCCCCCTCCCCCCCGTTGGGTGTGCTCCTCACCGTTTGGGGTTCCGTCTTCGTCCTCTTCGATGTGGTCGGTGTCGTAGCTCACAAAGATGTTCTGAGGAAACACAGTAGAGTTAAACATGAGTCCAAAGACTGTACTGGCCGTGGTGGAGCCTGACCCAGTACCTTGCTCCTCAGGAGTCGCTCCCAGTGTCCCGGCTGCTGTTTGACCAGTCGGAGGACTGGCTCGTTGGACTTCATCTCCCAGCAGCAGCAGCGGTCAGCAATGCCGTCACCATGAAGCTGCAGGTCGGCTCTGTAGGTCCGACCGTCGGCTCTGGCACTAAACACAATAGAGAGGGTGGGCGGTTGGGGGGCAGGAGAAGAAAGAAGTCCAAGCATACGCTGAGCTAGTTTGATTCACAGCATAGCGGCTGCCTGGTGAGGGGGGGCTGCTGACTGACCTGTAGACCACCCGGTCGGGGTAGAAGTCACAGCGATGGTTCTCCGGGTTCCTCAGCTTTACCGTCACAATGGCAAAGCGGGACGTCTGGTACCAGTGGGCAAGGGGGTGGAAACTGAACGAGTCACAGGGAGATTAAACGCAGACGTAATGTGTGCAGATTTAGTTTAACTACATCTTTATTGTCAGAAAACAAATATCAAAGAGAGTAGGAAAACTATGACGGGACATTTAAAAGAACATGACGCCATAAGGTATAACATCGGACGTTGCCACGAGCGATGACGAAGGACGTTTATTTGAATATCCACTTTGTACATTTTGGGGGGGGTCACCAGTCTTCCTCGTTGGTGCAGTCGCTTTGATGTTCACCTGCAGGAACACGGAGATCATCACTAAACAGAATGCTCCTCTCCTATGTTGTCACATTTCATTTTTCTGGGTACAGAAGCAGTGACGCGTCATCTCCTTTATGTGATCATGACGAATGGAACGGCCTCTCTTGTGGAGTGAGAAGCCAAACAACGATGTCGGTCTCACCATCTAAAGTTAGACTATTATATTATTTTTTACCTTTGCTGAGATGAGCAGCAGGAGGTTCTCTTACATTTTGGATCCTGTGACGCAAACATACAAGTTGTATTAATATTGCTCATGATTAATTGATGATAAAGGGCAATGCCCACCATTTATCATCTTGTATTGATGGATCCAAAGCTAATATGGAAGTATGTAGTAGATGATACATGAATAAAGTTGTGCTGGTTGGCGAGACCGCTGCCGGTTGACCGACTGTGGAACATGTTTGTGATGTTTTATCTAATTGATTTTAGTATTGTATATATTTACGCTGCTGACCTCGTGGTCTGCTCAGCAGACTTCAGATCAGCCGTGTGGAGGCTTTTCTGTCCGACGGCGGCCCGGCCGTCGGGCGGGGGTGTCTGACCACACACCGGGATCAGCTCGAGGGGAGAAAGCTCAGCGAGCGGGTCGACCTCGGCCGCTCTGAAGGCTCCGGCCAGAACCTCCACCTCAGCCTCGATCCCGACCGCCAGAGACGGTGGCGCGTCATCAGACCTGCGGACAAGAGAGCCGTGCTTCATTCGTCACAGTAACGGAGGCCAGCGCCTTGTGGACCCGCCGCTCTGGTGTTTGCTTACTCTGATGCGTGACCCGCCTCCTCGGCGTCCCGGCGGAGCGCCCGCAGCAGGTTCAGGTGCTCCTGGTTGGTGACTCCCATCCCAGTGTTCAGGATCTCCGCCTGCACGCTGTATTCATTGATCACAGTTTTCATACCCGGAACCTGAGTCAGAAGGACCTGAGGGGAAAAACACATTTAATAATCATTTCTCTTCTGCCAACGGAACCAAAACAGTGCAGTCCCACGTACTTGTTCCTCTTTGCTACAAGATGGAAATCTGATCGCAAAAAATGTCTTTATAATCACATTTTTTGAGATGCTAGAAATTTTTTTGTGCGTTTATTTAAACGAATGTCTCGAGCTAAAAATGTGAACGACTGTAGCAATATAAAATCAAAAGCATTAATGCAGTAAAAAGACCATGTGGTGGTCCTGATGGCAAAGACACCTTTTAGTTCGGAGCCTAGACTTCGGAACCACTAGAAAGCCCCACGTGAAGATCATGAGTCAACATGTCGGCTTCATACGTGTGTGTGACCTCAGGAGAAGGTCACAGTAGTCTTAAGATAACTGCACTAATTACTTTGAACAAAAAACAAAGTTAAAACTTTTAAATCCCGTTTTTTTCTTGGTGTTGTAATATCTTATGGGATACAGAATAAAATCAATGATTTGTGCCTCAGAGTACTGAATTTACACGCGTTGGAAGGTTAAGAATCGAGGCCAAAGTGGTAGCAGAAGTGCAAACCAAGCTTCAGAGTTGAGATAAATGTGCGAATCAGTAACTGGATGAGCTCACCATGGCATCAACAAACACGGTGTTTCCCAGACTGAACACGGCTCTGGCTCGGTGCTGCAGGCCTTGGATCTTCTGGCTGATCGCTCTGGTGACCTGAGCGATGAACCGGGGTCCAATAACATGTTTAAACCACCAGGACAGTAGGAGGCACTAAAGGGGGGGGGTGTCACAGACCTCGGGGTGCCAGTCGATCTCGCCGTCGCTCGGGTTGACCCGGCAGACCACCATCTCCACGGCCTGGCCGGGCAAAGAGCAGAACCGCTCCGGCAGCTGGAGGACCTGATGGGATTTGACCTCCTCCTTGTTTCCCACGTCGATAAACCGAACGAAGACGGAAAAGAACAGCTGGTCGGCTCTGGGGGTGGGGGGGGGGGACAGGACCTCCACCCTGCAATAAACAGTTATAAACCAGTGTAAAAAAAAAAGCTGGAGTCAGACTTGCATACAATGAACATCTGGGCCTTGGATCACGGCCCTTTAAATAAAACCTTTGTCCTCCCGCAGGGTTAAAGGTCAGCAGACATATGAAGTCACATCACAAACACAGTCGGTCACTCCTAGAACCTGGAGTGGTTTGAGCGAATGGCCTTCAAAAGGTTCTGGACCCTGCGAGCTTCAGGAACATTTTAAGCCAGATTCTTTCGGACGGAGCAGCTGTGACTGGTGCTCGAGTTACAACGAGCTCAGCTGCATTTGTGACCAAAGTTCTTTGTGTTTGGACGACAGACCTGTGGAAGACTTCGTCCTCCTGAACAGCGTACAGGCCGCCCTGCAGCACCTCCTCAGCTCCGGGTTTCTTGTCGGCGTAGAAAGCCGACATCTCTGCCGCCAAGCTCTGGAAGCCTCCTCGGCCCTCCTCCACCAGGCGGCCGTAGAACACCGATGCCGTCTTGACATGCAGAGGCAAGACCTGCCAACATCAGATGCAACGTTCTACATTTGTGAGCAGCGGTATGGTAGCTTCAACATTATTATGTCAAACGTTTTCGGAGGATTAACATCCCATCTTGCCACAGCCATCTTGTCCTTCACGTCAGGATCCTGGACAGTTGAAGCCTAATTATTTAAATCAAAGATAAGAACAGAGACCTCTTTGAGTCCCGAGGAAGGAAGCAGCGACTCGTCCAGCTTGGTGATGAATCTGTGACGGTTGGGACACACGCTGCGGTCTCTGCAGACGCAAACACAGGAAATCACATTTTAATTTTAACCAGAAGGATTCTTTTATTCAATCAAATTATTATTTGAATTATTCAACCAGAATACACAGATCCTACAAGCTTTATTCAAAGAGCAGATTCTTTCTCACATTATAGCATTTAAGCCATTTTATAGTCAAAGTGTGATTGATTATATATATATAATCAATAATTTTATATATATATATATATATATCACACATAAATTTACATTCATGGTCTTTTATTCATTCAATATTATAAAAAAAAAAAAAAGGTGTGCGATGTATGGCGTTACTTTAACTTTAAAGTAAAATAGATTAAATTCTTGCTGTAGTAAAACATAGAATTGAGGATGTGACATGACAACATGAATAACAAACAAACCCTCCAGTTGAAGTCGTAATAAAATAACGTTTCCACTCGTAAGCCTTTAAGCCGGTCTCCTTGTTTTCATACTCTGATGAGAAAATATGCAAATAAATAATAAGGAAATAAAGCTTCTGTGTTCTGGTCTAGATTACAAAGTGAGGATTAAACGATCAGCTCGCTGCACAGAAATGGAAAGAGAAACCATACAGCGGATCATCTTTTATCTTATCAGACAAGTGGGAAAGCTCATCTGCAGACTCCGAAGCTCTTGAAGTAGCTGCATAGAGGCCTGTCGGCCTTATGGTCCTCCCGGGCCAACTGGACCCCCCGAACGAAGGACAGCAGCTCGGGGGGCAGCGGGGTGACGGTTCGCTGCAGGTAGCCCACAACTCCGACCATGTGAGTGGTGTTCCTCTCAGAGATCAGCAGCACCGACCTGGTGAGCCGAGGCTGGTCCTCGGAGGAACCCTGGAGGAACAAAGACAGGCGTGAACACAAATGTCCTCTGGCCCATTGTCGGGCTGCAGACGAGGACACTTTGATGCGAGACGTCTTCTTTTAGCATCGATCACTTCCACAGGTATCAGCTCTCACGCGCTCCGAGAGGTTTCTGAAGTTCTTGGCCATACAGGACAGCCGGTCGCCGAACAGTTTGGGAGACGCGGGGAAGCCGTAGTGGATGACGCACAACGAGTCTCTGACTCCCAGGGACTTCAGACACTGGGTGGTGGTCACTAGAGGGCAGAGGTCAAATACAGCATGACCAAAGGGTTCACAGGAGAAAATTCAGAGAATAAGTGTTCTTTATTCATATTTCAACAAAATCTAGTTAAAATGGGGCAGAGATTTAAGGTTTTGCCAACGATGTAGCCACAAACTCTTTTTAATACTCATGGTTAAATATTAGTGAAACCCAGAAACAAAAAGGTGACCAATAGAATTGATCCATGAGGCGTAATAAAAGGTTTCACCCACATTGTGTGTGCGTGTGAATATGTGTAGTTTACCCAGAATGACGTGGGTTCTGGGGCCGATGGCGTTCCCCCACTGCTCGATGACGAAGTCAAAGTTGTGTGTTAACCGCTCGTGGGTCTTGAGGCAGAATACAGACCTGCTGCTCATAGCCTGAAGATTGCAAACATCCTTAGTTGTTATTATTGCTATTTCAAGGCTCTGATATTACAAGTAAAAAAAGAAAGCTGGTAATTTTATAGACAGTGTATCTGACAGTAGAATGACTCATACTGTAGGTTTACTCATTTAAAAACAAAGGAATGTACAGCATAACCGCAGTTCTTAAATAAGTATACAACGTCTGTCTGGCTGCCATCATTGTTACCTGAAGTCCATCTAGTGAGAATGTATCTGATCTGAAGTGTTTTGTCTTCAATGACTGTCAGTGAAGACAACTCTGTGCTTTCTACTCAGCAGGAAACGACCTCTTGGCTCATTAAGAGCGAGTGAAATGAGTAGGAAGACTTCAACCTCCTCAGCAGAGTCTGCTACAATCAAAGTCTTCTGGCCGATGACGGGGTTGAAATCCAACGCACCCAACAGCACTGAGATCTTACTGCTCCCCAGAGTCATGAGGACGACCTGCAGGAAGACCGACAGCTCCTTTAAACAGAGCATCTCATCACACAACCAACTTACAGTTGAGCATCAGTCTGCACTACAACTTGGGGCAACATAAAGCTGTGAGTCATTGGCACTGACCTGCTGAACGTTACCATAGAGAACAGCTTCCTCAGGGACAGTCACAACAATGCAAGGGTATGGCATTTAATTGGCTACCAAACCCTCCATGTGACCGGGCCACCTTCTTGCCGCGGCGACGAGCTGCAGAGGACAGGAAGCCTTCTCCTCGCTGGACGCCTCCTTCTGGAAATGCTCCAAAATGGCTGCCATCTTTCCGAAGAACATTCGTCAGTTTAAAAAAAAAAAAAAAAAAAAAACTAGTCGCTGTAGCTCAGAAACTGGAGTGAGAACGAGGAGCAGTCGGTTACCTGATCTGGGGCGACAGTGAAGAGCCAGTTGGCCTCGTCCAGCACGAGGTGGTAGAGACGCAGGAATAGGAAGCAGTGGCTGGACAGCAGACGGACCAGACTGAAGGGAGTGGTCACTAAGAGCAGGCCTGTGCAACGAGGATTAGCAATACATTTTGTGTGGGATTTTATCATTTCTAGCGGGGAGCACTAGTGTGCGGAGATGACAGTTCTCCACTTAGTCTTTGGGGATCTTGACGGCCTTGGCCTCGTCTTTGCCGACGCCAAGCAGCAAGATGGCCGGGTGGAGGACCGGGGCCACCTTCATGTCCTCCAGCAGGCCGTAGACCACCTGAGCTTTCTTCCAGCCTTGACACAACAGCACCACTATGGGCTGGAGGTTAGAACCAACAGTTAAAGCCCCCAGCAACGATATGACAGCAGTCAATCAAATCATGCCGCTGCCGGAACAATCTAAAATCAATGCGTTAATGTTCTCACCCCTGTGCCTGAGGTGAGGGAGGAGAAGATGGAGACAGAAGACATACGAGACAGTAAATAATAAACCCCGCTGAGTTCTGCCATCGCCGACGCTCCTTCTGCAGCACATCCAGCAGCTCTGGGGAAGCAACGTTTTGGTCAATTACTTGCATTATTTATTTTATTTTTTTAATGTTAGAAGTCTGAGTTGCCTCAGCTGAAATAAACACTACCTTCAACAATGTGAGTGAAGCTCTACTCCCCAGAGACAAGGACGCTTTAGAGGAGCTTAACGCGTTTACCAGTCTAGATAAGGTTCCATGTGCATTTTACCTCCCAAAAGATGCACTTACCATCTTTAACTACAGGAAGTTTCAGGGAGGGGTTTGCCAGGATGACTGTCCCCGATTGGTTAACCATGCACCGCCTTGATGCTTTAACCTGTTTACCTTTCATTCATAAAACAAGGAAATCATTTTGTATCAATTTAGTACCATTGCAGGACAAGAGGAGAGCGTTTCCTTTCTAATTTTGTGGATTCAGTAAAGCAGGTCAAACAACCATAAGAACACTCGGAGCATCGGCTGTATGAAGAGGAAATACATTTTGGTTTGTGAAGTTTAGGATAAGCAGAGAGAAACAAACGTACCGCGTCGTCTGCTGCCTCCGAGTCGGCAATCGGGGGCTTCGGGTTCAACCACTCCAAAAGGCTGAACGGGACGCAGCAAGTTACAAATCAAAAACAGTCTTCAGCATCGAGAAGGGAGTTGGTGTCACGTTTTTTTTACCCCCCGATAAAGAGATTCACACTGCCAGACTCCTTCCTCAGCTCACCATGAACAGGCCCACTCCTCTTCGTTCCTCCGCGTCCTCTCTGCTGACCTCGAGACGCTAGCACAAAAAAAAAAAACACACAACTCAGCGAGTTGTTGAAGTTTGCAGCATTTGTGCTAAATGCTAATGGCCTGGATTAAAACACTTGCTGTTCTCATCATTTGCTTCGGTCATGTCTGATGGTGGCTAGCCGGACTTCTAATATCACTCGTTTTCGTCTTCTTTAGGAAGCGTTGTGATTGGAGACCAACAGCCAATCGCAATTGACCTTTAATTCTCTGATTGGTTGGTTTTGTGGCACAAATGTAACGCTGCTGCAAGTCGAGCGAGCGCGTGAGTGAAGAGGTGGAGCGAGCGCGGCAACCGCTTCCTGCGCGCAGAAAACCAGTTTGTGGAGAGGGCACCTCAGTAAACTGCGCGCACGGAATGTTTTTCTTTGCTAAAATATAGTTCTCTGTGCTCAAAACTTACAATTACGCGCTCAGGATTGTGGCACAAATATAACGCCATAAAAATCTACCTCCTCAACAACGGTCGCGTTAGCTAATCATTTCCCACCGGGGCTTTAGCTAGCTGGCCAACGTTGCGTTCTCTCCTGCGGTGTTAAATGACTGAACTCATCAAGCTGTAGCTAACATTAGCCAAGTCTATGTCAACAAAGCTCCTGGGTAACTTCACTTGGATAAACCAGAAAATATTAAAATTATTGAAACCATCACTCACCCTGTTACCAATTCACTCAGGTTGATGCACGCGCGCAAATCTCCGCCTCGCTCGCGCAAATCTCCGTCTCGCGCGAGACGTGAACTTCCTCGCTCGCGAGGTTAGTCTCTGCTCGCGCTCGCTGTTTTTCTTTCTGACAGTAAGGGGGCGGAGCCAGTCACCATGGTCTCTACATCGGATTGGTTACAAACCCCGTCTTTGGATTGTCTGGAGCGATGCATTCACACAACTATAGAAGCCCATTTCCGCACTAAAGAAAGGGGATGGAAAGTCGAAATTATGAGAAAAAACGTTGTCAAAAAACAAACGCTCCCCTTTGGTAATCGTAGTGGACCGTAGATGACAACCAGCTAAACCATCATTTACCATCATTACTGGCACATTAAGAGCAATGCGTCCAGCTCGTAACAAACCTGATTTGCGCTCTCGAATTTTGACAGTGATTTGCCGCATAAAACAGGAAACTTCCTTTCGGTGCCTGAGCAGAGTGAAACAATCACTGTAGCGGCTTATACACAACAAAAACTATCCAAAAGCCGCAGCAGGCTAAGACATGAGGAGATTATACTTAAGACGCGTCGCACTGAAGTATTTCATCTGATGTTTATTACTCCCTTTCACCAGCAGAAAGAATACACACCAATCACTTACATTGATAGATGCCTTTCATCAGTCAAGAGGATCAACAGCGCATAAAACTTCGTAGTGACGTTAGTGACAATAATTACTCCAGTAACGGTCAAAAGAACGTTTGTTACCCATGCTCACCCTGCAGACATGCTCCAAACAACCCGCCGAGCCCCACAGGTGAACAGACACACGCTTATATATACACACACCACACCCCCTTACGGTGTCGTAGATACAAATGACGTCACACCATACGCGCACATACCAACAATGTAGAAGGAAAGAAGAAATAATACAAAAGAATAATCAAACCCAATGTATGGCTCCTACATTCACTGTGGTTCAGGCACTGGTATTGTTTTAAAAAAGGTAAAAAAGGTTTTTTCCGGTATCGGAAAAGAAACAAAAAACAATACCCATCCATAATCACTACATTAAGAGGCACATTAAATTGAATTGCAGGTTTTATCAAATGTTATGGTTAAATATGCAAATTAGGATGTAATAGTAACTTTGGCTGATGACGTGTCATTGACTGTTCAAATTGACGACTGTATAAACAAACAATAGTGTCTCCTCACAACAAAAAATAAATACATTAAATTGACAAATCTTATCTAATGGACTGCGCTCACCTCTCCGCAGCGGCCGAGCGGTTCTGTTCCTGCGTGACCTTTGACCCGGTGCCTCCTTCAGAGGTCTGTGGCTCATGTTGTGGTTTCTGATGCAGGCGAGAGGTCAGGGTGTGTGTGGGTATTTACCGGAGAATGGACTGTGAGCAGAGCTGCTAACCTGAGGCGTGGAGGGAGCCGCAGGATGTTCCACAGAATCAAAGCCCGGAGAAAGAGCTGAAAACAAGCGGCAGGGCAGACGTCAGTGGATGCAGTCGTTTAACGGACCACAGCTACGGACTCTAGGAGGAACCAAAATCCAACTGTTGTTGCCGTCTCCAGGGCCAAGAATGAGTAATCGGCTCTAAATCCTGACAGTAATGACGATCCAGTATTACAAATGCACTTGTCTGTAACGGGTCAGTGTGACTCCTCATGTTTAATCTGACTGTGATGACACAGACGACAAACAAAAGTTACAAATCAGAAAGCACAACCACACAAACGTAAAATCTTTCACTCAGTCTCTTATTGCACTTATACCTTCAAATTAATTTATTTCAAATCCCAACATGTTTTGAATAAATAGACCTGGAGTGTAATTAAATGTCTTATAGTAATAAAAGTGTGGCTTCTGCGTAGTTCACTAGTCAAATAATCAACTGTGTTGGTCTCAATCTATAATATATAGCAGCAGCATTCAGTGTCCACCCGACCGCTCCGCTCACTCAAAAGCATGTTATGGTGTTTGTCATAACGGTGTCCGAAGTTCACGATTGACAGACACGGGGAAAACAACGTCGACAGCGATGCAGCGATGCAGCGAAAAGTTTAAGACAAAGCGGCAGAGCGCTCAGAAAATAAAGATGCCGTTGGTGACGCATCTTCTGTAGACGCCGCATGCACTCTGTCCCCGTGAGGAAAATTGGAAAAAAGACACCGGTGCTCAGAAACAGTCAGCAAACAGAGAATTTCTTTGGTTGAGGACAACCCTACAAATAGGCTTGTGTGTGGACTACTTTGGTTAAATGGCGGTGGTGCTGTGGAGGACTGATCCGGGCTTACTGGTCTGAGGGGACAATAAGCTGCTCTCCTTGGTCCACCAGGAGGCAGCGAGCCTGAGAGGACACGGAGTCCATCACGATCGACTCCACCACGGCCCGACACCAGGACTTCATCCACGACCAGTACACCACACACACCTGAGAGGAATCCCAGCCACACACACACACAAATGAAAACAATGTGCCCCAGGGTCAGACTCCGCACCCGAGTCGGGCGTGTAAGAACTGAGGGAGACGGCGGACCACAGGTGCTGCGTTACCTGTCCCTCCTCCAACGAGGTGGGCTTCAGATGGCGCAGGTCCTGAGTCACGTCCTTGTAGAAGAGGTTCATCTGGGCCTGCAGTCGGTCGTACTGGTCTGTGCCACTGCCGGGATCCTGCACAAACCGACCCCAGATGCAGGACGGGCTCTCGACCTGCACAGGCATAGAGGTTACAAAGCAGGCACCAGAACTGGGTCCAACTTTACAGGTTAACACTCCGTTCACGTAATCTCCAGTCCTACAATCCTTGTTTGGTTCCCACTCAACCGGTCACAGGAAACAATGAAACATTTAACACCAGCAGAGGCATTTGGGGCATCCTGATAGTTATGGCAAAGCAGTGACAATACGGTTACTAAACAAAAACTCAACATTTAACATCAGGCATCAGTCAACTACCACACCGGTCTTTGAGTCAAAGAGCAACAACAAAACTAAAAGCCTTGTGGTGCAACGGGCAAGGACAAGAAGTTTGAAATGGGCAGGAATTAAAAACATGCCGAACCCCGCAAATGTGGTTACATTGTTGCTAATTGCATCATGGCGACGATAATGTTACTGAAACCAACTACTAACCATTAAACACTCCGCCTAAGTTACCGTTAACGGGATACCCACCCTCAGAATGGAGATGTTCACCATGGTGTGAGCGGCTTCCTCTGTAAGACAACCGCTAGTTAACGTTAGCTGACCAGCGCAGAGAAACGCAGAGAAAAGCCTAGAAGCGGAAATAACGTTTAAAGTTAACTTTAACTTAGTTGGCTAATCGCTGAACAACTCAAACAAATGTCTAGAAGCCGATCTCGAATTTTAAAAGTTAGCTGAATAACCCAACAAAGCGGAAATACATAAAAATTGTAAAATGAACGCTAACTAGTGGTCCTCGTTTAGCACCTGTGACTCAAGGCTGGCGCGTGCTTCTGCGTCTTTGCGCACCGTCGTGTCGACGCACTCGTTTCAATTCATGGTTCTAAAAGTCTTGCGTGTGTTGCAGAGCAATTCACCGCCAGAACAACAGGTGGAGTAACGTGTTTTGTTGAAGACGACCTGGAGAGTCACGTCTTTGTGTGTGGAAGTCGTTGGTTTGTTTATTTATTTATCATAGACTTTATTGCCTCGTGCATCGCCACTGCTGCTTTTCATCAAGGACACATTTGTCCCGTATTTTCCTCCACAACTTTGTTCCCCTCGACCGGCAAACCGCGCGTCCTTATTGTCCGCCAATGACTGCTTGTATAAGCCGTCATATTTACGCATTTATTCCGACAAAAGCGCTTCAATCTGATTCATTCTCTCGTAAACATTCTTCGTTTTAATACTGGCGGTATTGTGGTATGAAACCGGAAATGTGAGAATCCGTAAAGGAGTGATGGTGCGATGAGGCATCGAACCACTTCAGCCAATTGGTTCGATGAAGGGTTAATTTCTGGAAGCTTCATGTGCACACGAAACCACCTACTGGCCAAGTGTATAATCACAGGCAGCTGTATCTGAACCACGTAATGGATGCATTGAATTTTTGTGTCTGTTACGGCTGTTGGGAATGACTGAATTACAAAAATGTATGACCAAATCATTTCTGTACATAAATTATCACATATGTGCATAATAAAATGTTTAATGTATTCTGTGTGTGTACATTTTCCCAAAATGGTGGTATCATATGATATGGCAGGTTATGTAATGATATTCTGTCACTTTAGGAAAATGGCATGAGCTTAAGCAGGCAGAGGACAGTGCATGTGGAACTAGGAAGAGGGGACTGAATATGCTTGTGGAACTTGGACATTGATGTACAGGACAGGGGACATTTTATTTATTTTTATTCAGAAGTAACAGAAACACACGAGCAAGTCTATATCAATTTTGATACAGTCTTCCGTGCCTCCATGACGCTGGTGTAGGCGATGCCACAGTTTGCTACCTACATCCTTTACAGTCTCACATTTCCGTTTTCATAGCACAGTCCGTCATTATTAAAACGAAGATTTTTTACGAGAGAACAGATCAGATTGAAGAGCTTTTGTCGGAAGAAAAGCGTAAATATGACCATCTACAAGCCGTCATTGTCGGACTATAAGGAAGCGCGGATGGCCTCTGATTCACGGAGGGAGATCGCTGCAAACCAACGACTTCCACACACAAAGACGTGACTCTCCAGGTCGTCTTCAACAAAACACGTTACTCCACCTGTTGTTCTGGAGGTGAATTGCTCTGCAACACACGCAAGACTTTTAGAACCATGAATTGAAACGAGTGCGTCGACACGACGGTGCGTAAAGACGCAGAAGCACGCGCCAGCCTTAAATGAACTTTACTCTACGTTCCATCACTTTTCAACTGTATTTGAGCACTAGGTAACTAGTTCGAGGAGGGTGTGTTTCCGATGTCCGCCTGCAGGGGGCAACCTAGAAACGTGTGCTCCTCAACTACACTAACGCTCTGCAGACAAAGAAGAGATTTGGCCGTTTGGGAGTCAATACAGGCAACAGAACGAGGCATTTGTGACGTGAGCGCCATGGGTTTGTGTGCTTTTATATCTAATCGTAGCGTCACTATTTGACCTTTTATATTTAACCCCATGGAGACCAAAGCGGTGCTGAATGCGGTTCCTCCGTACGGACACGTTTTTGCCACCGAGAAATGGAGAAACTCGCCCCTCGTTCAGAGCTTAAAGGGTAATTATTTTTGTTATTTATGAATCACAAAAGTTCCAAATACCAACGCCCAACAACAACCAGGTTGGCAAAAGTGTTTTATTTTTTTCCATTTAGACAAACTTGTGAGGGCGTCACGGTGGCGTGGTGGTTAGCACTGTCGCCTCATAGCAAGAAGGTCCTGGGTTCGATTCCGCCCAGTGGCCTTTCTGTGTGGAGTCTGCATGTTTTCCCCGTGTCTGCTCTGCTTCTCTCCGGGTTCTCCGGCTTCCTCCCACAGTCCAAAGACATGCCCCCCCCCCCGCGACCCTGTGTGCAGGATAAGCGGTTTGACGATGGATGGATGGATAGACAAACTTATGCTATTCAGAAACGACGATCGAAATGTAAGATAATTTTGATGAAATCCAGACAAATCCAGTAGTTATATGATATAAAACTGTAACCGTATACCTGGGATTCTTCTAATACCGCCACTCTTCAAATCGGCTCACGTGCCATTGATAAAAAATGGCGTTTTATATATTTTAAATAATTAGACTAAATAGCGTTGCACACGTTTTGGATTGGGTATCGGCATGAAAGGCAAACGCTCACTAAAATGCGTAAACCTAATAAGTCGATTATAGTTTGATTAATCAACAGTAAAAGTCCTCATTATTTGCCACCCTGCACCGTTTCATTTCGTCTGCGAACAGCAGACCCTCTCTAAGGAGCCTTTTCACCATGAACATAAGTTTGATGCAGCACACCCCTTGTTTCTGCTTCGCATTATTTAAAATGGGCTTTAACTGGTACGTGATGCTGTCAAAGAGGTTTATCATTGTCTCGTCAAATACAGCATGTCCCTGCAGAAAGGACAACAGTGTTTTCTCATCCGTTTCCAGTCTCCATTGTCACTGACAGGCTTTGGCTTCTGCTGCAGGCGGCGGCGTGAGGATCCTCTTCGAGGACGAGCTCGGCTTGGCAGATTTCCACCTGCCCAACAAGAGCTGCGTGCTGTACGTGTCCGAGTGCGACGTGGTGGCTGGAAACAGCTACAAGAGGAAATTGGTCCGCTACAGAAATGTAAGTTTGGGGAACGAGACGTAGTGGTTTGTTTCTACCGATGTGAACTTGCTGTACCCTCCCCCACTTCTTCTTTAAAGACCAGCAGCCACGGCTTCCAGGAGCTGGTTCTGGTGGAGAAAACCCGACTGAGTGAGCAGTACTTCGGCGCCATGCAGAAGTTGGTGGTGTTTGACCTCGGCCTGACCCTGTTGCCAGTCGGCGGGCAGGCCGAGGCCTCGCAGCTCATCGCGCAGATCGTGAGTACTCTGGACGGATGGCGGTTTCATTTGTTCGACTTTCTCCGTGTGCGTCTTACTTACTGACTCGAGACGCAACGCGTTATCTGACAGCCAAGATTTGATTGGCTGAGCAGCGTCCCATGGGATCATTTTAAACTATTACATTATTTCTGTGGGTTTCCAGCCATGTGACTTTTAGAAAAGCTCTGCTGTTCAAATAGAAACCCTTCCCTAAGACGTAATAATGTTTAATAATTGATCAGGTGTAGTCGTGGGTTTGAGCAGGAATGCGTCTGGACTCTGACAGCAGTCCTCCTATCAGCGACCTGTTGTTTACATTTCTAGGGTCTAACGCTGACTGTCCCACCATCTCAGGTCCATGGGGTCGGCAGAGAGAACCCCTTCAGGAGGAGGACCTCGTCCCGGCTGTTGGACCCGCTGGTCCTGGCTCTGGTGCAGCATGTCCCCGGGGTCGGCCGGGTCAAAGCTCTGGCCCTCCTGGAGCGGTTCTCCAGCATCCAGCAGCTCTGCAACGCCGCCCCCGCCCAGCTAGAGCCCATCGTGGGTCAGGCTGCGGCTCAGCAGATCCACGGCTTCTTCCACAAAGACACTGCTGCTGGAACCTGATGGTTCAACTCCGGGTCCTTATTCCACCGGGGGCGTTTGGGGGAAATGACGTGGATGCACCTCGGCACTCAAACAAGTCCAAGTTTGGTTTGTTTCTGCAGGTGTTTGAACTACAAGAAGCTAAATGTGTCTGTTGACTGCAGGAAGCCCATGAGCCCGATTACAACACAGACGTGGTCTCAGAGATGACAGAGCCACGTAGTCTGGATATAAGAAGTGGAGTTTTGACGTTTTAAGTCTAAAGTTTGGTATTTTAGTCAAAAGTCGGCATCTTTAATTCTGTTTTTACTTAACAAATAGGTAACAGTGATCACAGGAGGAGGCGCGTAAATAATTCACTGTTCATTTATTCAGACCACAGAGGTTGTTTTGTTGCCATATAAACATGTTTATTTCTGCTGTAACGTTGTTCATTTTAACATGGAGGTCAATGGGAATTGAGCAGATCAGATTTAGGAATAATACAACATGTTTAAGCCTGGGCTTTAAAGAGTTAATAGCAAATTTGTGTTAGCTGCAACATTAACATAAAGATGATAAAACAATTAGCTGAGATCAAGTCCTATCAATGCAAACACTGAACATCAAGATATTAAAGTCCTCTCTGCTGCTGCTGTTGTGTTGTAACAAATAGCAAATGTGACGCATCAGCTAAAAACAGAGAAAAAAATGTTAATCATCATAATCATAAAAACACCAATGTAAACACTGAGCAATACATATTCACTTATTTCAAGAAATGATTGAGAATCTTTCTGTAGGAAATTAAAAGGTTCCTCTCTGTGATTCACAGGACAGATGATCAACAAACAGGAAATTAACTCAAGGCCCGTTTCCCTTTATGACATAATCATTGATTAACAATTATAAAGCATCCAGCTCACGAAAAGATCATCAGTTGTCTGACAGCTTCCATCTCTGTTTATAAACAGCAACGTTCAATTTATCTCCTGGACTTTATCAGGTTTTGTCTTTTCACTCCATTTCTGTGGAGCTTTAAAAGGTTTGAAGGACGTGATTGTCCCGTCAAAGTTGACATGTGATAGAAAAGAGAAAAGGGTTTTTCAGCTGTGACGTCAAAAAATTATTAAAATGTTAAGTTAAAACCTTTTGTTCTACTCAGTGTGATTGACAGCAGATATGATCAGAGGAGCAGAGTTTGTACCCTTATCATTAAGACATGGACCAAAGTATGGGTAGAGTTTCTCAGTGAAGCAGCAGTCAGTAAAGGAGTAGATCAGAGCTGCAGCACCAACGTCATAAAAGGAGACCAAACCCTCCTCATATTCCACAAACACCCCCACCTTCTCAGGCCGGGACTCCAGAGAGAGACGGACTGATGGGTCAGCACAAGCAGAGTAATTATTCTCATTCCTCAACCGTATCGCCCAGTAATCATCCTGAGGAGACGCTGAGATGTTTCCCTTCCTGTTGATGGACTCTCTCACCACTCCTAAATCCCAGTCAGTCTTCCCTTTAACCTGAACCTCGTAGTAAAATCTACCTGAAGAGAAACTCTGCTTTCCTAAAACAAGAACACACTGATTAAATCTCTCTGGATTGTCTGGGAGATTCTTCTTTTCATCTCCATCTTTAACTTGTTTTCCATCATCAGACAGGATGAGTTTAGGATGTGCTGTATCAGGATCAAGTGTCACATCCACTGCAGACTGCTGGACTCTCTTCAGCTCGACCTCCAGCAGCTTCTTCATCTGTTTACTGAGCTTCTTCTCCAGCTGGTGCACAGCTCTCACCACAGTCCCCTCATGTGAAGGTGCACTGACTCTGACTCCTGTCCAGTCCTTGGTGGGTGGAGCAGTGTTCAGGGTCCTGAAGCTCTGGAGGAGGTGGAGAGGGTCTTTAGAGTGCGAGAGCTGCTCCACCTCAGTGCTTCTCTTCTTCAGCTCAGAGATCTCCTGTTCCAGCTCTTTGATGAAGCCTTCAGCCTGTTTCTGTGTCTTTCTCTGCTTCTCTTTGATGGTGTCGACGAGCTCCGCCTGGCTTCTCCCAACAGACTCCTTCAGAGCGCTGAAGACCAGGACACCTTCTGCTACCTCTCTGTCTGCTGCTTCCTCACTGAGCTCCACTGAGTGTTTGATCTCCTGAATCTTCAGTCGTCTCTTCTGGATCATCTGCTGGACTTCAGCCTCAGTCTTCCCCAGCTCGGCCTTCTTTCCTTCATATTCTTCTCTCAGAGGAACATACTCATGGTTCTTGTGGTCTAAAACAGTGCAGAGCATGCAGACACACATCTGGTCGGTCTTACAGAACAGCTCCAGCAGTTTATCGTGCTTCGTACACATCCTGCCTTCCAGGTTCTCCACAGGGTCCATCAGCTGATGTCTCTTCAGACCTGACGTAGTCAGATGAGGCTCCAGGTGAGCCTCACAGTAGGAGACCAGACACACCAGGCAGGACTTGAGGGCCTTCACTTTGGTTCCAGTGCAGACGTCACAGGGAACTTCTCCTGGTTGGGCAGCTTGTTGCTCTGAGCTGCTGCTGCTGGCTTTCTGTTGAGCTGACAGTCTGAACTGAGCAGCCATCTCAGAGATGAACGTGTTGACCTGCAGCTCAGGTCTGGTGTAGAAAAGCTTTTTACAGTTGGGACAGTTAGACGGGGCATTAACGTTCCAGTGGTCAGTGATGCAGGCTTTACAGAAGTTGTGTCCACATGGTATGGTGACTGGATAAGTGAACACGTCCAGACAGATGGAGCACAGGAACTGATCTTCAGTCTGCAGACAGCTGGCAGCAGACATATCGACACTCTGAGGACAACAGGATACACTAATAAAACGTTTACTCCTTTAATAACCAACAATAAAACCTTCAAGAAGCTCAAAGTGAAAGTGCATTAAATGAAGTGGAGAGAAGAAGAAAAGGCAGCATCAGCACGCTGTGCTTCAAGTAACTGTAAGTCAGTTCAAGGTGGAGATTCAATTCTAAACTGATGTTGGATTAGTTTTAATCGAAAATAATGCATCATTAAAGAAGTGTTTATTATGTTTTGAGTAAATCTGGATCTGCAATAAGTAACATGTTTAGTTGAACAAACAGTATCAACTAGGAACATGAATCTACTATTGATGGACCAATGTGGTGTCTTCAGCATCGCAGTGATAACATCCAAACTCATCTGGTTATTGTTTGGATCATAATCTAAACAGAAATAATGTTAAACCCCAAAACACAAAGTGACGCCTCCATTTCTGTCACATTGCACATTAAATATTTCAATAATTCTGCTACTCTGCGTCTTACATCCTTATGAGAGGAAAATACATTTTCAAAGTAGGCTAAATTTCTTAAAACCAAAGACCTGGTCTTCATCTTTGAGGAAGAGTCTGAGCATGGAGGCCACTGAGCCAAAGAGGAGGAAGAGGAGGTGCAGAGAGATGATGATAGAAACAGATGCACTCAGTCTGCAGAAGAACCGATGGAAGCTACTTCTTAGTGGGTCTCACTTATGAACCGCTGCATGAGGACGGCCCTGAAAGAGCCGCTAAAGACAAACTAGCAGGATGAGCTCACCTGAGGATGAAAGGTGACGTAATGAATCCTTTCTCTTCACATGTTACTCTCCATCACAGCCTTCAGAGCAGCCAGGGCCGTTTGAAGGAATTTGGGGGCCCCAAGCAAAATGGACATGGAGGCCCCCCCAAGCCCCCGCCGCGCGCACGCCACAACCTACAGGAACCACAGCACAGCCATAAAGTTTAAGTTCACCCAGACTTTATATAAATAAAAAAGGGTTTACAGTGCATAAACATAATGTGCATTAAACTTGAACATTTAACAATTTAACATTTGCACACTACCATAAAATCAAATATACATAAAAAAATGCACAATAACTAAATCCAACATACTTAAAAACACACACACACACCACACACATATACACTCACATTAACATTTTTCAGTTTTCACAAACATGTGCGAATTATCTAAAACTGCTGTTTTGTGCAAAGGCAATCACAATGTCCTCCATGTCCAAAGACTGGCGAACATCGCGCTCAATTGAAGTAAGTGCCAGTCCTGTGAGCCTCTCCGCTTCATGATGCCGGGCTAGGGTTGCCAACTGTCCCGTATTACGCGGGACATCCCGAATTATGGGCATTTTTGATTTGTCCCGACCGTGACAGCTCCAGTTCCGTTTTCCAATCACAGCCTCCTAAGTCAATGACGCGCGAAAAACTCCCGGTTGTTGTGACGCATCCGACCAGTCAGCCTAGCAGTGAGGGGCCCCGATAACTGTGTCGTTGCACTTTACTGCATTGACTATCAAAGGGGCACTCACACAGTTTGTCGTTGCATTTGACTCTTAACCAGTCGTTGTCTTGGGGCCCCTGGCCAGCTCGGGGCCCCAAGCAATTGCTTGGTTTGCCGGTCCTGTCGCGACAGGCCTGAGAGCAGCAGTATTATTGGTGCCTGTGCTGATGAGTCTCAGGTAGCGTGCTTGGTATTTACAGGTACTGGTTGAATGTGGGGGCGGCACGGTGGCGTGGTGGTTAGCACTGTTGCCTCACAGCCAGAAGGTCCTGGGTTTGATTCCGCCCAGTGGCCTTTCTGTGTGGAGTCTGCATGTTCTCCCCGTGTCTGCGTGGGTTCTCTCCGGGTTCTCCAGCTTCCTCCCACAGTCCAAAGACATGCTCTGGGGATCAGGTTTATTGGGGACTTTAAATTGCCCGTAGATGTGTGAATGTGAGTGTGAATGGTTGTATGTCTCTGTGTAGCCCTGCGATTGGCTGGCGACCAATCCAGGGTGTACCCTGTCTATCGCCCGAAGTTGGCTGGGATGGACTCCAGCCCCCCCGCGACCCTGTGTGCAGGATAAGCGGTTTGACAATGGATGGATGGATGGTTGAATGTGGGTGTGTACAGAAGCAAAGAGGAGGCTCATCCGGCTCCACCAGTCCAACTTGTACTTTCTGTTTCCGTCTTTAGTTCTCACAAACACTTTTTGTTTTACGGAGCCTACGCCCTTTATGAATGAGATGTTTTAGCACATTATGCATTTATCATTACATCGTTTCTCAGCTAAACATCGGTCGAGTGGAATTCCTGTCCGAGTAGTTCTGAGGTTTCATGTTAATCCCTGATGTTTGACCACAGTCGATATTTTTGAGGTTCAAAGGATGATGTAACAGCTTGTATAATGTCAGATTGATGCCGTAATAGGGGATTCAAGTCATAAGATAAAATCAGATAATATACGTTTAACTTTTAGTAAGCTTTTAGCGGGCCCTGTTGGTCTCTGATACTTATTTCTTATTATTTAGTGTGTTTATTTAAGTGTATATTTCTCTTTAAAAGCACATTTTAATTACATCTAGTCTTTGTAGAGCAGCGTACTCACCAGAGTTTGTCAGAGATCCTGTTGTGTTGTTGATGAAAAGCTGCTGGATTCAGTTGTTTCCTTAGAGAGAAACAGAGAGACTCGTCTGGACTGCAGCTCTGCGTCGCTCACACCAACTTTACTTTACCTTGAGCAAGTACTTAATCTCTCCTCCTCTACTGTCTCCTCCTCGCGATCTTATGACATCAAACAACATGAGCTTTTACTTTCGTTATCCCTTTTCCTCCTTTTCTTTGTTTTAAATGTTAAAAATATTAAACACGGTATGTTTTACGTATTGCAGATGTTTTTATGGATCTCGTTGGAAAAGATCTCGATGAGACTAACCTGTTTAAATAAAGGTTTTGTTGCTTAACTTGAGTTAGTTGAGTTAAGAATGTGAATGGGAACCAGTGTACTGGTTTGTTTTCTGTGTCCTCCAGTTACACCTAGTGACCGAAGTTCCTGAAGGAAGGAGATAAGGATCTGGTGGTTTACTGTGTCAAATGCAGCAGAACGGTCCAGAAGGATGAGGACAGATGGAGGAGAAGTCCAAGTTTCTCTTATTTTAAAATAATATTTATAAGAACGTTAATATCACGCTCTCATATCACAACACTGATAATCTAAAAATATTTTTTTGATGTAAATGTTTTCATCTCATCATAAAGACTCAATCTTTCTTTCTCCATCACATCGGCGGAAATGAGTTTTCACGGCAAAAGCGACCCCTTTTTCTCCGCCTGTTTCACATGTTTCCTTTCCGATGTCTGGCAACCCGGGACCACTTTTCTCACAGCTGGTTTTACGCGTTTCCTCTCAGTCTGGCAACCCGGACCGGCGGGTGAGGTTTCGCGGCTGGTTAGCCAGCTGATCGCTGTAGACGGCTCCTGGCAGTCCGCTGTGGGTGTTTCTTCACCGCCATGCTGAAGCCTGGATGACCCGAGGAACTAATAACAGGTATATTTTACTTCTGTTAGATGGAATGCTAGCTGCCCATGCTAACACGCTAATAAGCTAACGTCAGATGTGCTGTCTTTAGGCTACGCTTTACATTCTCCGCTGGTTGATATTGTTTTGTTGTTAGCTAGCGGGCTAATTGGGAAACTTCCGGTGCCCGGTTCTGATGGCGAGTCCCGTTAGAAGCCGAATATGTCAATCTTCAGTACGGAAGTTGCTGAACGGTTCGTATAATCTAAAATATCACCGGCTACGCGAGTTTTGTGAACCGTTATTTAAAGACGACCGCTAATACCACACAAAGCCGCGAGCCGCCGGACTCGTCCTACCAGACTCCAGTCAAAAAATGGAACATTTAACGTATAGTTAACTTCACTGTCAGAACTGCATATTGTAACATCAAAGTACGTTTTGACTTGCCTATACTTGCATTCGTTTCGATTTCAGTTTATCAACGTAAAAAATAAATACGTTAATGTCAGTTAGAATAGTTTATTTTGGCCAAGGAATCGGAAGTATTGTGTGCACTGCTCCTGTGTCAAACAAAGAAACATTAAAGTGCTAGAATTTTAAAAGGGGTTTGGTTCGACAAAATAAACCCGCTGCTTTGAAAACTATTTGCTGAAATAGAAAAGGAGCTTCAACCTGAACGCCTACTGACGGTCCCAGTGGTCGGTTTGAATATCTCACAGGTACATCTATTTAGTGGCACTGGAACATGTTGCAAAGTGTTTGTCAATAACGGTTTTATTTTGAAAATATATCCCGTCGTTAGCTGCGACTGTAGCTTTGCAGAGGCTTGTTTTGTCTGGAAGGTTATTCAGGCTGAAGTGCTGCACTGTGCTTGTTTTAAGAGTAATAGAGAGGTCAGAGGTCAGCTTTGCCTCCTGTTAATTACATTATGCTCATTATGTGTGTGATGGGGTGGTCTCCTCCAGGCTGGGAACCCTCTGGTGGTTTTAGCATTCAGCTCACTAATGACTTTTATTTTTTTATGAGCCATATTAATATCCACATATTGAACCACACGCAACAAAAAAAGTGTTTTAGTCATCCGGGCTGGAAAAAACAAACTCGGGAAAGCTCTGTGCATTCAGCATTTATTTCTGCACAATCTACAACCTCCAACTGTAAATCCACTTGAAATTGTCCACTCTGAACTAAATTCTGGTTGTACACAGCGTTTTTCTCTGAAACACCAGAGGGCGTGGAAACAAAATGACGAGTCTCACCGGTGAAACGCCATAAACTAACTTCCACAACGTAATTAACTGTAAACCCATATCATCCATGGGCTACTTTATCATAGAAGTTAGCCATTAAAACCATTAAGAGGGAACGGTTTAATAACCTGTAAATGTTCGTTCTCCAGTTTCAAGTATTTCAAATGAGCCCAATTGGGCAGTTTCTTAAAATTCTGTGACGTGTTTTCTGCGACCGTCACGCCGGAGGAGCCGGGATCCGTTCGGTTACTCGCTGGCTCAAGTTTCGCTTGGCTTTCATGTGGCGCCAAATCCTACAGCCAGAACCTTTCTCCTTCGGTTAGTTACCAACCTCTGCAAGGCGTTTTTTCATTCGTTTGTTTATTCCAACAAAAGTTCATCCCGATCGAGCCCTCACACACACCCAGAGGGGCTGGGGGGGTCATTTCTCCACGCCGCTGACTTACAAGGTTAGTGCTAAGCCTTGTGAGGTCACGAGGTGTGTGTGCGCGTGCAGCAATGAAGTGAGTTGATCACATGAAGAGTTTTGAAGATCAGATATTTTTCATTAAGAATAATACTACTATTGTTTCAGCACTTGTAGTTATCATGTTAATGTTTCTGTTGCTGTGTGTGTTTATTCATGTTCACTTATGTTGGATTTCTATTATCGGATTGTATTGTGGGTCGTTGTGTATTTGCACCTCGATGGAGGAGTATATTTTATATTTAGTTTTTCGGGTTTGTTGGTGAAACATCTCCGAGACATTTTGGAAATACGTTCATGTTCTCCAGCAGCTCCCTAAAATAAATCCATTGTTAAAATTTGTTGAATTATTGATGCATTGTTTGTTTTCAAAAGGGGAAGCAGACAGTGTGAAACGTTTATCTATTTCAGAGACATCAGTGAAGCAAATGAAGTAGTTGGACTTTTGGATGCAAAGTCCAACTCATCAACATAACGGGCAAATACCGCTGAAACTGAAAAAAAAGACTAAAGCTAGATTGTGAATCTGTTCAAGTCAAAGCTTTGTGAGGCCGACGCATCCCAAGAATTCTACTGTGGAGAAACTGTGAAAAATAGTGCAATATTATTGGAACGGTAATCAGACTCTAATGATTCATGCGCCTGGCGTCGTTTGAATCTTCTGCTTCTCACGTGTTTTTGATCCGACGCTCAGAAGTGGCTGTCAGATAAAAAGTTTTCTCCACGTGTTCCATAAGCTGATCTTTGCTAGGTTTACATCTTCGATTTATCATCTGTGAACAAAAATCTATTTCTAGATATTTATGATTTTTTTAAATCTGCAGCGTGTAGATAGTTTTCAACCTTTTTATTCAAGATGTCTTCAGTGACTTGTCTCCATGTCACGGGGCGGTCGTGACGTCATAGTTTGAAGAGCTCAGAACGGATCAGAACTGTCCTTCCTCTCCAGGACCCGACCTGAGGCTGCTTATGGCTCTGTACGACGAGAACATCCTCAAGAACCCGTTCTACTCGGCGCTGGAGAAGCAGAGACCGGACCTCTGCAGCCGCGTGGCAGAACTCCACGGCATCGTGAGTCCGTCTGTCTCTGTCTGTCTGTCCGTCCGTCTCTCTGCCTTCAGAGAGGATTCACACCCTGTTTATTTTTCTCTGGTAAAGGAGTTTTCTTTCTGTTTTTTACAGTGTTGTCACGTTCTGTCACAAGTCTATGATCAATAGGCAAACGTTTTTAACTGAAACGAATAGAGAATAGTTGTTGAAATCAAATGAAGAACAATGTCTGTCTCCACATCGCCTGCAGGTCCTTGTGCCTCGTTGTGGGAGTTTGACCGCCAGCAGCTTCTCGGACTCCCGATTCGACAGCTATGTCCTGCAGCCGGCGGGGGACGGGTACCGGACTGTGGACGGAAAGGTTTGTCCCGCTGCACCTCATGAACTCCATCCGATACCAACGTATCAGTCTGACCGGGCCACACTGTGACGAGGCCTTCCACAGTCCAGTAGACAAAAAGACTGTTGCTTAGACAGATGTGAGTCGACATAACCGAGCTGCAGTGACTCAGAGGGATCGTCACGAGGACACGGAGCTCACAGCGCGGTGTGGCAGTGCGTGGTTGAAGGCACGATCGGGCGTAACTTATTGCTCTTTTACTGCTACTTGTGCCACACACTTCAAACGATGTTTTTACTCTGGTCAATGTATAGAAAGTGATGATTCGCAATGCTCGCGGTTCCTGAAGGCAACACAGGGGAAGAAGGTTGTTGTCGTCGCACTCGTTTGAATTCATGGTTCTGCGTGTGTTGCAGAGCAATTCACAGACGGAGTGATGTGTTTTGTTGAAGACGACCTAGAGAGTCACGTCTATTTGATTATTTATTTATTTGTTTATCATAGACTTTATTGCCCCGTGCATCGCCATTGCTGCTTTTCATCGCGGACACATTTGTCCCGTATTTTCCTCCACAACTTTGTTCCTCTCGACCGGCAAACCGGCGTCTGCGGCGATCTCCCTCCGTGAATCCAACCCGCTTATACAACCAATGACGGCGTGTATAAGTGGTCATATTTGCGCATTTCTTCCGACAAAAGTTCTTGAATCTGATCCGTTCTCTCGTAAACATTCTTTGTTTTAATAGTGGCGGTATTTGGCTATGAAAGCGGAAATGTGAGACTCCGTAAAGGATGCAGTTAGCGGACCAATCGCAGCCTGGTGCGCTGCGGGAGGCTGCGTCGCTTGCGTAGCTTTCGACGCAAGCCTAGATAAATTGCTCGACAAGGACACAAGGAGGTGTGGAAAGCGACGCAAGGGACACGCAAGGGGGGCTTGCGTCTGCGTCGCTCTGAAAACGCAGAAGCATTAACTAGGCTTTAGTCCTCTTCCTTATGCTGGCACTTGTGATGCCACGCCCCCTGCGCTGATGCCACCACGCCCCCCAAGCCAGAGCACAGCCAAAGGTCTGAGAGTGGGAAAAAAGATCTGAAACAGAAAGAAGATTAGAAAATAAGATTTATTTTGTGTGGTTTGTTCGGATCTTTCAAGGCATTTTGTCGACAAAAAGAAACTCTATAAACTCCAGAAACGTGGCGTTAATAACTGGAGGTGGTGGTGTTGTTCCAGGAGGTCACGATTCAGGACCGGCAGGTCCTGCTGGGCTCCGGCTTCCCGGCTCCCTCTTCAGTCCCCATCCTGTTCGAAGAGACCTTCTACAACGACCAGGAGCAGAGCTACAGCATCCTGTGCATCTCCAGGCCTGTGGAGGCGGAGCCGAGCGAGGACCAGCTCGGGCCGCCGCCCCCTTACTGCCTGAGGAGCCTGGAGGACGTCCGTGATTTCCTGGGACGCCACGGACAGAAGCTGGACAGATTCATCCAGGGCTTCTGTCAGGCCTTCAGGGAGCAGGAGAGGAAGGGACTCCGACACCACATCGTAGGAAATATCCTCCCTCTTCCCTCCTGCTGTTTTCTCTCTGTCATTCTACTTCCTCATCGTCCCCTTTGTCCTCTTTCCTTCGGTTGCTTCCTTTCCTAACCTTGTCCTAATTTTGTGTCTTCTGCTTTAATCTGTCCTCTATTCATTTTATTTCACTTTAATCTCTTACCTTCCTGCAGCGTGCCTCACTTTCTCCTTTTCATTCTTAGCAAATGTCGGGCTTGTGGTCTGAAACTACTTGAAGAAATGTTATCTTTTCATAATAATATCTTTTCAAAAATCAAATGCTGATTTGCTGGTTGAGTTTAAAAAGATATATAGAATAGAGACCCATTATACCTCAGTAGGAGAGCAAGTTCCTCCCTGTAACAGAGGAGTGTGTAACTAAAACCTCCTCTCCTCTCAGGACTCGGTCAACGGTCTGTACACTAAATGTCTCCAGTGTCTGCTGAGGGACTCTCGTCTGGTGAGTACTGACGCCGATCACAGGAAGTGAGTCTTTCTTTACGCGTGTCGTTTCTCCTGACCCTCTTACTACCGGTTCCTGTTTATTACCGCTGAGCTGGTGACCGAAACAAGTGCACCCTCAGCTGCTCGGTGCATGGACTTTCTCTGCGAATGGAGAACTGTTGACGGCCGTTTCCGAGGTCGAGGTCTAATTAAAATATCCTTAATTTAATGCAGCATGAACCAAAAGTCCTAAATGAGACAGGTCGAGACAAGCCGGTGTGAAGCGAGACATTAAAAGGTGAAATATTTCCGAGCAGGACAACGTCATCCCTCTGAACAGGAGGCCTTGTAGAGAGCTTAACGCCTTAAGACCGAATAGGTGACAAACTACACGTATGAATCTATTAACCCGTCACAGTCGAGGACGTTCGAGATCCGATGACGCAGCTTCTTGTTCCTTCCACAGAAACTTCTGGCGAAGCAGGAAGTCCAGATGAGTCTTCTCAAGCAGGCGGTGGAGGTAAGGTCTCCCTCAGTTTCTCCTTCTCTTCTTCCAGGGAGGTGTCAAGTTAAAGCCGAGCCCACGGACAAAACACTGTCTCCATAGCGACCCTGTTGGAAAATTAAGCTTTTGTCCCATTTTAACTGAGTCTAGTGTACAGCCAACGATGTGCGTAACGAACATCTCTCATTCGTCGTCACCACGGTTACGGCTCGCTGATGTAATCAATCCGATGTTCTGACTCGTTCTCACAGCCGCTCACTGAAATGTTTTATTTCTTCTTGTTCCAGATGTATGTTCATCATGGCATCCATGATTTAATTTTTAACTTTGTGGGAACGCTGGAAGCCAATCAGGTGGGTCGGAACTCTGATAGAAACGATAGATCCGCCTACAGAAAGCACTTAAACATCAAAATAACTGCAGGAATGTTGCACGCGTCCCGTTGAGGAGACCGGTGCAGCCAAACTGGCCTGTTGACGTAGTTTTCACGCTGGTGAAATGTGTCCGGCCAACAGGACGCCGCCTTCAACAAAACCAACAGGAGTCTTCAGGAGCTGCAGCAGAACGAGCTGGGAGTGAAGCCCGAGTTCAGGTCAGTTCAGCTGTGAAATCCTATTAGTGACCAGCAGGGGGCGACTTCTCTGGTCCCATAGACGTCTATGGGAAACAACTCCTTCTCTGATTTATTCCCTCAGTAAACATTGTAAACATGAGTTCATGGTCTCAATCTCTACTTTCAAGTCTTCAATACAGCATGATGTTTGTTGAGTGAATTATGGTCCATGTAGAGTCAAACAGACCATGAAGCAGGGGATGCTTTAGGGCGGGGCTAAGGGCTGATTGCATTTCAAGTTTACGTTTTAATTATGCAAAGTATCTAATGGTATTTTCCACTGTTCTACTGTAGATGTATAACTCTTGCTGTGTTTCTTCAGTTTAAACTTGTCTCGAGCAAAGAGGGAGCTGAGTAAGCTCAACCAGCAGACCTCCCCCCTCCTCAAGCTGCTCTGCCTGCGCAGAGTCGCCCTGACCGCCACCCAGACCCCCCGGGGCACAGGTACTGCCTGTCTGTCTCCGTGTCTCTCTCTGTGTCTGCCTGTGTCTCTTATGGAAAACAAGTTTTGTCGAGATAATCAATCTGTTATCACAAGAAAAGAGACGGTTGTTAGCTTTTTGAGCTGATAATGTTCATCAGTCACAAATGATTTAAGCTGAAAAAAACTCTGTAAAAATAAACTCTTTGTGTAGTCCAGAGGCCTGAGAGGGTCACATGAACTCTCCGTGACCCAAACTTCCTCCAACCGTCTGTAACCCAGTCAGCAGGCAGGACAATACCTGCTCTCAAAGGCCCTTAAGTGGGTTAGTCCAGTTTGCTTTGGAAATCTAAACCCGCCCTGTGAGCCGCGTGGTTTGTTTGTTTTGGACAAACAAGTGTCAGGGTGTCTCGGCCGATTTGAGATGATTACTTTAAGCGCGTGTTCATCCTTCAGAAGCTCATCCAAGCATCACATCCCAAGTAGCTCCTTAACTCCACTACTAAGACAAATGGAATAAAGACGAGTCAAAATGCCTTTCCCAGTTATTTAGTGCGGGTCAGAGAAACCGGCAATGACATCACAGGAGAGTTTCCCAAAGCTTTCATCACACAGACCAATCATTTGTTGCTGGATTTTAACTTGGATCAGCAGTGGTACCTGCATACATTTCTTTGAATTCAACCTATTCGTCCTGTTTTTTTGTTTCCTGGAGCAGAACTTTGAAGCATTTTCCCTAATGTCCTTCAGAATGCTCTTTGCAAAAAGAATAAGTGTGTGTGTGTGTGTGCGTGTGCGCAGTCAGCATAGAGGCCGTGTGTGCAGACGACCTGCTCTCCGTCATCCTCTATCTGCTGGTGAAGACGGAAATCCCCAACTGGTGAGTGAGAAGGGAGGGGGTGGGGGTTGTTACTTGTTTAGAGGAAATCAGTTTGCCGTCTACACCCCCCCACCCTCCTCCCCCCTCCCCCCGTCTGTATATAATCTAACATTGACAAAATCTGAGTTGAGCTTAATTCATTGAATCCATATTTATATTAAGCATAGCTCTGTTGCACAAGTTTAATCTAAAGTTAATTAGCATTTTAAATATAATGCTTGTTTACCCCAAAGGATTAAATACATCAGTAAAGGCTGTAAAATAGGAGGAGAACATTAGTATTCATTAACCCGATCAGTCAGCTAGTTAGCGTGATGACTCGGCAGGAAGCTGGAGGTCAGTTGGCGTCTCACAGCCCGTCATAAAGAGAAGAGTGAAGAGAAGAGTTGAGATTGACGCCTGTGCAAAGAAGCTTTTCTGTCATCAATGCCTGAAGAACGAGGGGGAGTTTAATCTGCACTTCACCGTTATGTGTTGTCAGGATGGCCAACCTGAGCTACATCAGGAACTTCTGCTTCAGCCTCTCCAGCAAAGACGAGCTCAGCTACTGCCTGAGCACCTTCGAGGCCGCGCTGGAGTACATCAGCCTGGGGAAGCTGCAGGACACGCGCTCCGTGAGTCATTGGCCTGGGGGATTTTTCCTTTTCCCCCTGCCCCCCGCCTCAATTAACTCAGCGTGTCCCCTCCCCCAGGGCTCCGGGGAGCTGAACGACAAGGCGCTGTTCAAAGAGAGGATGAGTCTGCTGTGTCAGAGCGCTGCCACGCCCATCCACCGCCTGTTTGAGGTGAGCTCACGGAGCCTGGGGGGCCAGACTGGGGGGCCAGACTGGGGGGCCAGACTGGGGGGCCAGACTGGGGGGCCAGACTGGGGGGCCGGACTGGGGGGCCAGACTGGGGGGCCAGACTGGGGGGCCAGACTGGGGGGCCGGACTGGGGGGCCGGACTGCGGGACCGGACTGTAGCGATTGTGTAACTCGGGCCATGACGCTGTGTGTGTTGTAGCACATCGCCAATGGAAACGAGGAGGAGGTGCAACGTCTGCTGAGTGAAGGAGAGCGCATCGAGGACGTCACAATGTGTCATCCCCTCTGCTCATGTGACCTCTGTGACCTCCAGCTGTCAGGGTCAGTGTACACACACACACACACATTTTACTGGGACAGTTTCATTATTATTTGAGCTTTTTCTATTATTTCATCAAAGACTCCGGAACGAAAAGCTATTTGCTTACTTCCTACTTGACCCCCCACCCCTCCCCCACCACCCTGGCTGGAAACTGTTCAGTCAGATCTGAATCTTTTCTTTCATCCCTTTCACCTGTCACCGAGCTGCCCTGTCAGTCAGTGGCGGGGTCTGATTGACCCGTTGACCCCACCTGTTAGTGTGAGTAACCTGACTTCCTGTCGGCAGGCGGTTGAACGACCCGTCCATCGTCACGCCGTTCTCCCGAGACGACCGCGGTTACACCCCGCTGCACGCCGCTGCCATCTGTGGTGAGCGCACACACACACACACACACACACACACACACACAGAGATAAAAGATAAACATTCACTGTGACCACGATGATTGTGTGTGTGTGTCAGGCCAGACCCAGCTGATCGACTTGCTGGTGTGTAAAGGAGCGCTGGTCAACGCCACGGACTACCACGCCCTCACGCCGCTGCACCTGGCCTGCCAGAGGGGATACCAGGGAGTCACGGTGAAAAAAACACGCACACACAGCATTTGACTGTGTGAATCATAATACAAAAAAAGATTTAGAGAAGCTTTTTAAAAAAAACGAAAACGATGGAGGAAAGCATTTTATTTATATATTTTCTGATTCATCAAATATCTTGAATTCTCCTGTAAAACCCTTTCCACTAAATTTCAACAACATGAAACTCTGCTGACATCTGATTAGATAAAGTCTAATTTGTCCCGTAGCTGCTGCTGCTGCACTACAAGGCCGACACGGACGCTCAGGACAACAGCGGGAACACGCCGCTGCACCTGGCCTGCATGCACGGGCACGAGGACGTGAGTGTCGCGCTTATTACAACTTCTCCTGATGCGATCACATCCTTTGCGTACTAGGACTCTGAAATTTTTTACTTGTGTCAGTGCGTGAAGGCGCTGGTGTACTACGACGTACAAACGTGCCGCCTGGACCTGCAGAACGACAAAGGCGACGCGGCGCTGCACATGGCGTCCCGCTGGGGCTACGAGGGGATCATCCAGGTGCTGCTGGAGAACGGGGCGAGCACCCACGTCCTCAACAAGAGCAAGGACTCGCCGCTGCGCTGCGCGCTCAACTCCAAGGTCAGCGGCGCACGCAGAGACCCTTCATGGTCTATTAGAGACCTGTCAATCAGCGTGTAGCTCCGCCCTAAAGCATCCCCTGCTTTATGGTCTCTTTGACTCTAAATGGACCACAATTTACTGAGTAAACATCATGCTGTATTTAAGAAGAAGTTTGTTGTTTGTTGGCATGTTGCTCTCCTTTGATCACTAGACATTTGTATCTATATTTCAGTATTGGTTCTTACGCAGTGTAAAAGAATTTAAAAGAATATTCTTTCTAATTTGTTGAAGCTGGCTTCGTGTTAAGAATGACGTTTGGTGGAGAGACATTTAATACAAGCTGCTGGTCACAGATCATTGAAGCAAACGGACGTGAAAGCGACTTGTTTCAGAGCTCAGCTGATGGGATTAGTGGAACCACTGAGTGTGAGAACCTGACCTCAGATCAGCACAAACCATTCTGAAACCTTCTCTTCCTTCCCGCTGCAGATCCTCGGCCTGTTGCAGTCTGCTCAGAACGGCTGCCAGCGCAGAGAAGTCGATGTGAGTATGATTGAGTAAACCCCCGGGGTCAGAGGTCATGAGCCGCACCATGTGACCTTTTTAAAACAGTCAGTAGTTGCTAGGAATGTTTTTTTTCTTTTTTCGTTGGTTTGTGGAACATTTTCAAGTTTTGAGTTTGGAGATTTGGTTGTAGCCATCTTGCATTGTTACACATACCTGTCACACCTGTCTGTCTGTCCTCCACCTCCTCAGTCCCCCAGCCGATCCCCTCTGGCCTCCGACTGCAGCAGCCGCCGCTCCTCCGTCTCCAGCACCTCCTCCCGGGAGCCTGAGGTCAAACCGGAGGTCGAACGGGTCAGACACAGAGAGGTAGGAGCGATGACCTCACTGGTGTTCCCTGAGAGGCCGTTTCCGCGGGGACTGACTGTGTGTCATCGACAGGTGGAGAAGCTGCTGCGGGCCGTTGCAGACGGCGACGTGGAGATGGTGAGGACAAAGTGTCTCCGGCTTTGTCCGGCTTGTGGACTCATTAACGAGTGCCGTCTCCCTGTGTGTGTGCTTTAGGTGCGTTACCTGTTGGAGTGGATGGAGGAGGAGGAAGAGGAGGAGGAGGAACAGCGGGGAGGAGGGGGGGCGCTTCAGTCTGAGGCCTCGCTGTGCCACCCGCTGTGTCAGTGTCCGACCTGCGCCCCCACTCAGAAGGTGACTCGGCAGAGGCCGTCTTCAAGCGGCGTCGGCGGGAGGCGGGGCTCTAACCCGCGGTGTCCTCTGTGTGTCCCCCAGCTCTCCGTCCTGCATGCCGGGGCCCTCGGGGTCAACAGCTGCAACGGCGGCGGCTTCACGCCGCTGCACGTCGCCGCACTGCACGGCCACTGCCCGCTCGCCGCTCTGCTGATCCGCCACGGAGCCAACGTCAACGCCCGCACCAACCACAGCGCCACGCCGCTACACCTGGCCAGCCAGAACAGCCACGTCCAGGTAGGAGTGGGAGGGGCAAGTGAGGAACACTTATTTATCGCCACATAAATAATAAATAATAATAAAACACAGAAAATAAAGAAATGAAACGTTTGAAAACAATCTCCCGCGGTAATGAATGAAAACAAAGATGAATCAAAAAGTTCAGGAGAGCTCCCACGTAAAGATTAGTTTCTAATACTTCCGGTCCAGTGGTTTGTTTGTCTTTGTTGTGTGGTTTCATTTATTTTTTTGCTTTTGTCTGAAAATCAATATAAACCTGCGTTACCGTGGGCTACAATACATCAAAGGGTCACACTGCACGAGAGCAGCAAATGTGGATTAATCCGCTGCTGAAAATAGTCCCCATCAAATGCAATATTTTTGTTGTTTTTTTAGGTGGTGAGATTTCTGCTTGAGTGCAACGCCAAACTGAACAAAAAGGATCACTATGGCAACACGCCGCTGATACAGGCCTGCCTATGCGGGAGCCCCGAGACGGCCAGCACGCTGCTGCAGAGCGACGCGCTGGTAAACGCGGCGAACCGCCAGGGCAACACAGCTCTGCACGAGGCGGTGCGCGGCGGCCACCAGGAGCTGGTGGAGCTGCTACTGAGGGGCGGGGCTTCGGCCGGCCTCAGGAACAAGAGGCAGAGGACGCCGCTGGACTGCGCCTACGAGCTGGGCGGCAAGGTGGAGCTACACGCGCACACACACACACACACACACACACAGTAAACTAGGACAACAGGGTCCTAGATGGGATCACATATATTCATATTTCTGTTTCATTTATGTCAAACAGAACATTTTCAGAAATGTTGAAAACGGGACGCTCGGCAGTCTGAACCAAACGTTGTTACTGCTGTAAACCTTGGGCAAGGCCACGCTGAGCTGACCCACTGCTTTTCACAATAAAAGCCCTAGATATTTGATATTTACAGGCGTATTTTACTCTAGCTTGTAAAGGCCTTTTTAGAGAGAGACTTTGTGCCTTAAACATCGACATGCACACCGAGCACATCACGTCGCAGGTTCCGGGTGGTCGATTTAACACGAAGGAAAGCGTGGGAGGAGACGATGGAAAAAATGATCGATATGTGATGAAGCATTGGTGCTTGATGATGATCACAGGAACTCTTTGGCGTTTTCCTCTGCAGAACACGGAGATCCTGAGAGCTCTGCAGAAAGCGTCAGGACTCTCCCCCGACGCCGAACCAATCAAACTCCTGTCTGTGCCCAAAGGAGCTCTGGGTAATTTGGAAACCATTCATCGTTAATGAGTTTCTGATCCCGACTCGGCCTCCTTTTTAGAGTGTCGTTGGATGCTTTGTCACTCGTTATTTAGGACCCCCCCTCCCTTTTGTTGTCTCTGCAGCTCATTCGTTCGTGCAGCGTCTGAAGCTGCAGGATCACAACCACGGCCGCAGACAGAAGCTGGCCCAGCCCATCAGCAGGTAGCGCCCTCACCTCCCTCCGCCTCCCTCAGAGACTTCTGTGGAGGTAACCTCTGTTTGTTTGTGATTCAGGGTCCAGCAGATGAGAAAGGGCTCCCCCAGTCCTCCCTCCAGGTGTTCAACCAACACCAGCCAGGTACGTGCCTGCACCTCTGGCCTGTGGCGTTGCTCCACACTAAAATAACTAAGGCGTTCGGTATCCCCAGAGGATGAACCCATTGGGACTTTTTGGGTGGGGGTGAGTGAGTGAGTGAGTGGTGGAGATGTGGAGACGGGCTGTTATCGTAGATGTTCCATTGGTTGCATTGTGGGAAATGTAGGACTGTTTTCGTAGAATACATGAGAGAGTACTTCATAGAGTACTCGTACGTAGAGCACATCTTTGCAATGTGAATCAGAAGAAACGGATTAGACCTCAGGATAGATAAAAGGCAACTAGCGTTTTAATCCTCTGATCTGAGGGTTTATTGAAGACTGTTCAGGCTCTCGGCCTCCGAAGCTTCGTGTTGAAGCTGCTTCCCCCTGATGACCAGCAGGGGGCGACTCGCTGTCAAATATTCTCTTTTGATAACCCTTGAAGTTGTCAGCCCTGTCTTCCACTTTTCTCCCCCAGGGGGACCCCGACAGGCGGCGGTTGAGGCGAGGGGAGACGGTGGAGGTCAGCAGCCCCTCTACGAGCATGGAGGCGGGGCCCCGGCTGAGAGAGCGGCCCCTGGGACGCTGCCACACCCTGGACCCAGGAGGATGGACCCCAGAGCCCGCACCCACCGGACACGGCCACACGGCGGAGGCGTGCGCTGAAACGTACGGCGACTCGCACACGACCTCGGCCCCTTCGACGGGGTCACCGGGTGAACATACTCACGCTGGCGTCGAGGCCCAGCAGGAGGAGAGCAGCGAGGACGCGGGCTCGAATCCCGCTGACCTCGACCCCGTCGAGGGAAGCGATCGGAGAGAACGCGACCAAACGTCGGAGAGGCGAGCGGGGAGTCCGGTCGTAGAGGTGTCGTGAGAGGGAGTCGGGTGGGGGTCAGTTCTTGGTTCCCCTCAATGAGGAAGAAGGAAAGCTCACAGTTTGAGGTCAGCTGAGACAACTCTTCATGTCTCTTTGCTGAATATGAACTAAACGGTTCTTTTAACTCGACAGAAACAACGAGAGGAAAAGACTCTGTTCACAATAAAACACTTTTTCACCCCCCACCTCACCGGGACCTTTCTAGCGGAGATGGGATCGATGGTATCAGAAAGGCGTCTGGTGCTGGATCGGGTAACCACCACATTGCGTTATCGCATAATTGATCAGCGCGTGTCATCGAACGTTTGACGTTACGACGTGAACGACGAGCTAGGTAGCGTGGGCTAGGTAGCGGCACAGTCCGGATCAGCTACGCAGCAATGCTAACAGTTAACGCTAACGGAGGTTGTGATTTGTTTAAATTTACTCTTTACTTTTAAAATGCTGTTATTTTGGTGAAGAAGTTATGACCTTTTAACTTCCCAAAACTAGATCTAAGCAGGTTATCATCTGTCTCATAAGAATAATTATTATTATTTATAACTAAAACTGACCGATTGGATTGATATCACTTAAATCCATGAGACGGATTAAACCAACAGTTGAGAGAGAAGGTCTTTAGTAGATTTTGGCTGTATTGACCCTTCTTAAAGTCGCAATGAAATGATAGAATGTATTCTGCACAGTTTGTCAGACATTTCGGGAGTAGAGGGAGGTGTCTGCTTTTAAGACAATGTGGAAAAACCATAAAAAACGAATGTTAATTTAAGGTCCGTCTTGATTTCGAGTGTCATTGTATAATTTATTTTGAAGCCGTATCTTATTCATTTAATTTTTCTTACTCTAATGTTGAATCAAACCAACTGACTTTTATTTGAATACCATCAGCGCAAATGTTAACTGTCGATTCTCTCCTCAAGCCACCAGACTCCAGAAAACCGAGATTCCAGCTCCGAGAAGACGGTAGTTTGAGTCATTATGCGACTTAACCTTTTTAAAACACCAAAGTCACACAACAACACCATAACAGTAACACAAATACACAATCACACAACCAGTAGCTCCGCTGTTCTGAGAAGTTAAATTACTGCTTCAAAGGACTCTGGTAAATATGCCTTTTTTAAAAGTGAACCCCATTTTATATTTTGTGCTAGTTTTAGCAACAAATGTATGAAATTGTGTAAAATATTATTTCATTGTGACTTTACATGCTGTTTGGTACATTAACAGAGTCTTTTCTTAAACTCTTCCTTCTTCTCTTGAGTTTGAAGCACTTTCTTCTAGCCCTCTCAAAAAGAAAGAAGGAAAGCCGGTAGTTTTATTTTGAAGGATCCGGCGGGTCTCCAGGCAGCAATAGAAAACCCTTTTATTTCACTTAGTTTCAGGTCGTTCTGCTCCATAATGTTTTAATCCCGTGAATGACAAATCTTGCATTTGACATCCGTGCCAAAGGTTTTCATTATCACACCAACGTAGTTCAAATTAAATCTTAAAGCTATTACGTTCAGGAGCGGGTTTATTAAACTGTTCTTTATTCATTTAATCAGAAACGAGGTTGAATTCGATCAAAAATCAATTTGAAATTTTTTTGTTTGCGTCAAATAAAAATATTTTTTAGCTCATTGTTTCCAAACTTTTTTTTATTTTTTATTTATATATAAATATATTTTCTATGTTTTCACAGCAGTGCACTCGTCTTGATAAATATTATGCCACAGGGTTTTTTCCTCATCGTATGAATTGAACAATATTAAATTACTATTCTCTATCAGAATGATGAAATCAGCAGTGAGCAAGTTTCACGTTTTTGCGAATTTTTCACAACAAACTCGAGATTTTAAATTTAGGAGATATAAAATATGCAAAACCACCAGTTTGGTTCCTTTAAACATTACGAGATCTTAGTCACATTTAGCGTTTCTGTTCCTTCGTGTCACATGTTCCCCTCACACCGTTCACTTGTTTACTGCGAACGTTCAGGTCGCTGCTCACCTCTTCACGTTAAACTTCTTTGGTTTCTTTCCTCCGCCGATGTTTGTCGATAGTTTTTGTTTTTTTTGTCAAGGAAACCAGTTGCGAGCTTTCAGCTTTTGGTTTCCAGTGTTACATTTCAAGATGAAAGGATGTCAAACGTAATCTGAAGTCAAGTCTTAATTATTTTTGTAGCACTGATTTTAGTTTTTGATGTCTTATTCAAATATAATGTGAATGTGCCTTATTTATCTGCCAACCAGTAATAAACGTAATGAGATGAATTGTTTTTATCGAGGATTATTTTTCAATGAATGGTGATTACTTAATATTGAACAAATGCTATAGTATAAATATATATATACAGATATTTTAGTTTATTTGATTACAATCATGGAATATTTTTGGTGGGTGCTTCTCCTCAAGCGGCCACAGGGGGGCAACATGAGCCCTGAGTCACATGAACAAACGCAACAGGCAATGCGAAGGTGAGATTTATTCTTCGAAAGCGTTTTCAAACGCAATTTCTTTGGTTTACCAGATAAAACACTTAAAGCAATTTAACCAAATGGTCTGTTGGACAAATGTCCAGTCGGGATAAACCAACCAACTTCCGGTTAAACAGTAGCTCACAGCTGCTTTTCTATGCTAACGTTAAACACTCTGAAGACGCTGCCGGTTTATTCAGCGCAGCTTATGTTTAGCAAGTAAAAGCTGTCACTCACTGAATGAATCGCCTGGCAGACTCAAACCGTGTGTCGGTTTATCTGCTGGATACCTGCAAGAGGAGCATCGGCAGTTAAAACACATGACAGCTGGGTAAGCTAGCCGTTAGCTAGCTTGTGTTATCCCCCGTAGCTAGCCGGGTAGCCGTGCTGCTCGGTTCGTAGCCGGGTGTACTTTATTTAAGTTAAACGTTTATCTAAAGGGCAGAGCGAAACGTGGCTAACACACACGCGGCTAAACTGAGCTAGTGGCAACGCTGGGTTTGTTATGCTAAGGTATTGGACTAATGCTAGGTGTCTGTTGTCCATTGTTATGCTAACGTATGCTAATGCTAGGTTAGGTGTCAGCTAGGTTTGCTATGCTAATGTTCTATGCTAATGCTAGGTTATAGGTGACGGTTTTGGTTTAAATGTCTTTCAAATAGTGACATTAATTTGAATGGATCTCCTTCCAGTGAGAGCTCCAATGCTGTAATGAAGTACAGTTTGCTGATAACACTTGGTTTCTATTTGTAGTGGAGTAGCTTCACAGTGTGGTGTAAGCACTTAAAGAATCCGAGTAACGTTACTTGAACTGATCCACAGCGATATGACTCCACGGAGCAGCTGGAGGAGACGCGATGATGCTGTAACGTGGAGACACTGTTAAGTAGGTAAACGTGCTCCTAACTTCATCTTTTACGTTGCATCTTCTACTCATGTAAGTCATCGTTGAAAATCAGGAGGAGCAGCAGAAATAAGATCAGAGGAACAGGAAATAACTAATGTTTTAGTACAATAATTATAGAAGTATACATTTTAAAGTAGAGTATTTGGTATCCGCTAAAAACGTTTTTGATGTGTAAAATATAATACTGTTATACTGTATATATAATGTACGTTTATGTTTAATATCAAAGCATATTACAGCAGAAATATACTTTAGTGAGATAGTTAAACATTTGACATTATCTAGTTGTATATATTAATAAATGATCGTATGCCGTATAAATATGCTATAAAAGCCTATTTTTGAGCGCAGTAAAACATAGTATGAGATAACAAAAGTCATCTGATGTTTTCTTAAGACTTTTCATCTCAACAACAATAATAACCAGTGACCGAAATGATGGACACATTAATCGCGTCTAAGACAAACATATCACAGAAAAACGTCTCTTAACGCCCCTTGTCCCTCCTTCAGGGCAGAATGTCCTCAGGCCACAGGCAGCGGGACGTGGAGCAGCAGCGCCCCCTGCTGGACGGGGAGGAGGAGGAGGAGGAGGAGAGGAGCCCCGAGGCCGAGGGACGCCTCTGGTTCATCCCGGACTGCTGCGGCATGGTGTGCGCCTTCATCACCTGGTTCCTGGTCTTTTTCGCCGACTTCGTGGTGACCTTTGTCATGCTGCTGCCCTCGCGGAGCTTCTGGTACGCCGTGGTCAACGGGGTGCTCTTCAACAGCCTGGCGGTGCTGGCGCTGGCCTCCCACCTCCGCACCATGCTGACCGACCCGGTAAGGGAAGCCGGCCCCGGTGGAGCTTTGGGGTTAAATGGCAACAATGATGAATACACTAATGGAATGGGTTCAATGTTTCCTCCCTGCAGGGAGCCGTTCCCAAGGGAAACGCCACCAAGAAGTACATGGAGAGTCTGCAGCTGAAGCCCGGCGAGGTCATCTACAAGTGCCCGAAATGCTGCAGCATCAAACCGGAGAGGGCTCATCACTGCAGGTCGGACTCCTCAGACGAGTCTTTCTCCGTTTGCATCTTTTCTTCAAAAGCAGAAAAAGAATCAGAAATTACAGAGTTTACTTTGTGTGGATAACATTTATCAACTCAAGGGTCCACTTACTGTTTGTATCCGTAGCTTTCAACCCCATCACACAGCTGGGATGATTCATCCATTTAGGATTTACTCACCAAAGGTCAACAACAGAACCTTTCATCATCTCTTAAATACGAAAACAAGCCAGATGTGTTCCTCTCTTCTTCTTCTACTGCAGCATCTGCAAGCGCTGCATCCGCAAGATGGACCACCACTGCCCCTGGGTCAACAACTGTGTGGGGGAGAAGAACCAGCGCTTCTTCGTCCTCTTCACTGTGAGTTCACTCAAGGTTGATGGCACACCTGTGAATGATATCTGTGAGAGACCCTTCCTCTCTGGATGAACCACCTGGGAACATCTGGCTTGACTAAACCTGTTCTTCCTCTTCTTCGTAATCTGTTATTTCAAATTCTCAGAGGTCTCAAACCTCATATCTGTTTACTAACCTTGTGTTCCTTCACCTTACAGAAAAAAGTAACGTAAAGAAAAAGGTCTTTTGTTGTTTTTTGCTGTTTTTTTCCACACTTAAAAATCCCTTCCATGTGTGAATAGTCAAGACGACGTTGTGTTGCATCAATACTTGTCTACTTCCTGTTAGAAGGTTCTACTTCCTGTTAGATGAGTCTACTTCCTGTTAGATGAGTCTACTTCCTGTTAGATGAGTCTACTTCCTTGTTAGATGAGTCTACTTCCTGTTAGAAGGTTCTACTTCCTTGTTAGATGAGTCTACTGTTAAAAGGTTGAACTTTAGAAGTGTCTCTCTCGCCCACAGATGTACGTTGCTTTGATCTCCAGTCACGCTCTGGCTCTCTGTGGATACCAGTTCATCTCCTGCGTCAGGGTCCAGTGGAGAGGTGAGATGATTGTTGTCACATCTTCTCGTCGTTCACTTTGACGATGGAGGACTTTTGTGTCTTTAATTGAACCTGTGTATGTGTGTCCAGAGTGCAGTGACTTCTCCCCCCCCGTGACAATGATGCTGATGATCTTCCTCTGCATGGAGTCCCTCCTCTTCTTCACCTTCACAGCTGTGATGTTCACCACTCAGCTTCACTCCATCTGCAGCGACGAGACGGTGAGGAAGCAAACTCTTCCTCCTCTTCTGTGTTATTTAAGAATGACCTTTTTATGATGTGAGGAGGTCTGTGCGTAACAACGTTGTGCGTGTTGTGCATCAGGAGATCGAGCGGCTAAAGAACCAGAAGCCCACGTGGGAGCGTCAGACTCGCTGGGCGGGGCTGAGGTCGGTGTTCGGGGGTCAGCCTTCGCTGCTGTGGGTCAGCCCCTTCGCCGGACTCAAACTACCAACCCTGCTGCCCAGACGCAGCTGGAGGGGCGGGGCCGAGTTCTCTGTTTGACGTGCTGTCAATCAAACCTACCACGGCACAGATGAACCGGCCGTGGGTGCAGAGCGCCGCCTCCCAACTGAGGTGTGAGTTGTTTGGCCCTCCTTCCTGGCGGGTGGGGATCCACTAAAGACACTAAGGGTCTTACTCAGGCCGTCTGAGTTTAAAGCCGCTGGATGAATAAATAAATCTTCATTTATCAAACTGATCGTTGAGATGCTGCGTCTTTAGTTAGGTGACTTTAAAGGATTTTATGACTACAATCATCAGTGCTCTCGTGTTATTTTATTAACATAAAGCATAAAGCCACCATGAAATATCAACAATTACAATCTTGATTCGTCCTTTCTCTTGATCTTAACTAGGAGTTTTACTATCAACAATAGTTTAGGCCCCTTTACAGTGTTGACATATTGTCAAGTTTTGCAGAGACGTCTGCTGATGCTAACAAGCTCGCATGCTAACCCGTCCTGCCATTTCACTCCTACCGCTGTCACCTGTGCAGAGTCTCTGCAGCCGCCAGTCGGTCCTCAGTCCAACAAAGACGCTAACGCACCACTGTGTTGGTTCAACGTCAGATTGTTAAAGTTTCTCCACGATGAATCAGACAAAAGCATTTAAATCTTGTCTACCACATAACCATTTTTATTTTAAGAAGTCACTTTGGATGTTGTTTTTTACTCCAGAATCTTTTTTTATTGTCTCCGTTTTTTGGGGGGGGGAGGGTTCTGCACAATCGTCTTGTTTTACCCAAATTATATTAAATCACCTGTTTGTGCCATTTAAGAACAAACAAAATGTTCATTTCTTTGAGATTTAGCTGTTATGAAAATGTCATCTTGCTGTTTCTGGATGACAGGAAGTGCTTTGTGGTGAATGTGTTGTGTTTTTGGCCTTGTTAAACATTCTTTTTCAAATCACTGAATAACTGATTTCAAAATATCTCTTGTCATTTCATGCTCCTTCATCATCACTAGGTTATATTCCACAAGGTATTACAAAGTATTTAGCTGAACACTAAAACAAACTGACATTAAAATGACAATTTAATCAAATGTAAAAGCATTTTTAAATAGTTATCTGTGGGGATTCAAATCAGTTTTTCTCACTTCAATCATAAAATATCCTCAAGTCTTGAATTCAAACCTGAAGAACCTGCCGAAAAGAAAAGAAAAAATTGAGAGAATGTTATTTTAAAGAATATATTTGTGTCAGTACTGTATTTGTTGTGGGATTTCTGAGCCTTTTTATAAGTTGATCCAAATAAACTGTTCCTTTCTACCTCTTTAAGAATCTCAGCTTCTGACGCGTCTTTATTTGTCTTATTTTGATTTATTTTGTTCTAAGTTTGACATTGTTTTAAATGAGCCACTGGCCCGCTGATGTTTCTGCTTTTTGGCCTTCCTGTTGAATCTTCTTTTTTTGAACTATTGATGCGAGGGTCAGAGGGTACATATTGTCAAGCCCTCAGAGGCACGTTTCTGATTTTTGGGATGTACAAAATATATTCTATTGAGTAGTTTTTATATCTCAAACTAAATGTTTTTGTTTCCTGTACTTTCTGCGAAGACTGAAGTTAATTCACTAATAATTCCAGCATCCTGTACGAGCTGTAGTTTCAAGCCTATGTATGTTCTGCTGACTGAGCATGTGACCAAATTGTCAAGGGAAAATATGTTAAAAATATTAGGTGAAAAATAGTCAACCTGTTATCATGAAAAAGATTAGATGAGGTCAAATCATGTGGAAAAAGTAAATATCGTATCGAAAATATAAAAGATTTAAAGAAATATTAGGGCTGTCAAAGCCGCCTTAGTCTATGAGATTATTGTGGTCGAGATTAATGCAAAAATATTTTAACACAGTTAACAAAACTTTGTTTTCTTGCAAAGGAATTCGTCCACATGTCCAACAGCCCGTGAATTGATAGCTGTTAGGCCACTTCCCTCTCAACATCTACCCTGCAGAGGACCACAACTGTGTGCCTAAAGGACTATGGTTTGAAAATGTTTTTGCTAAATGTGGAGAGATTGTTGGCACTTTAAACACAGACGTTAAATGATGGAGAGTTGAGAGCAAAGTGCATGGGGGCGAAAAAGTAATTCATTTTTTTCAACTTGTGAGATTAATCTGTTAATTATCAGTTATTGTTTTAATCTATCAACACCTTATATTTTTTAAAGTAGGGTGAAAAACATTTATTTAAAAAACTATTGGGTAAAAAAATGTTTGGAAGCAAAGCCAAAATATATTGGGTCAAAATGTTTTGAAAAAAGGTCAAAATATATTGGGGCAAAACATGTTATGAAAACAAAGTCTAGATATGTATGTTTTTAAAATATATTTCGTCACAATGTGTTGAACATTTTTTGAAATAAAATCATATTTAGACTGTTTTGAATTTTTTTTTAATATGTCACGTAGATAAATGTCAAATCCTATTTTTCAGATTTCCTTTCACGACATTTTTAGACACACCTTATTGATTGTTTTTTTCGACCTTACATATTTTCACTTTTTTTCTAAAAATCTTTTTCATTTTTATTTAGAGTTTTTTTCTAAACACATCATATTATTACTGTTTTTTATAACATTCTTTGACATATATCGAATGTTTTTCGATTGTTTTCCATCTTACATATTTAGATTTTTTTTTAAATATTGTTTTACCCTTTCCCCCACGATATAGTGGCCTAGACACAACATATTTTAACTGTAATTTAACTGTCGTACCTGGCCCCACAAAACGGATTTCAGACTTCTAACCAGAAATACAGATTTCCTGAGTCTTAAGACTCATTCCTGCAGAACTCTAACAGCAGCTACTGGAATCTCTATAAAGCTCCAGCTTTTTCTTCATCATTTGTCCCTCTTTGTCCCTCCCCCTTCAGCCGACTCCATCTGTCGGCGCAGACCACTTTTCCCACCATACGTGTGAGCAGGTTAATGATTCTACGCGGCCCTGAAACCCTTTTCCTCCCTGCAGAGCTCACATTTCCAGACATGCCGTCCGGGATCACCTCCTCGTTCCTCCTCCTCGTGGCGGTTCTGGGTCCGGTCGGCGGCGGCCCGCAGACGGGCCTCCGCCCCGACATGACGGACCAGGAGCTGTTCTGGGGCACCGACCAGTACGACTTCTCCGTGGTGCTTCCTGCCGCCGGGCTGGAGTGCTTCTGGCACTTCGCTCACCGCGGAGAGAGATTCTACCTGAGCTTCATGGTGAGAGGAACCCCGGGATCCTTCTGGGGCTTCTTCCTGCTGTCAGACATCCTTCACCACTTCAAAATGTGTCCCTGCTTTTAAGCCAGCGTATGGACAAACAAAATGCCTGTCTGTCTGTCTTTCTGTCTCTGTCTGTCTGTCTGCCGCTAGGTCCAGTGGGTGACGGGAGTCGGCCATGACAGACACCTGTCTGTCACCGTCAACGCTCCCAGCAGCGAGCTTGTGTCGACTGTCGATGACGCAAAGGGTCAGATCAACTTTGAGGCCCAGGAAACAGGTGTCTGTCTGCCTATATATATATATATATATATATATATATATATGTATATATATTCTGTAAAATGAATACTTTTACTTCTGCCACTCAATGTTCACCTCGAGGTCAACACTTGACTTGAGTCTATATTCTCTGATGGGTGATACGTGTGTGAATGTGTGTACATTGTGTCTTTCCAGGTTTTTACCAGATGTGTTTTAGCAACTTCCACAACCGCTTCGCCACCATGCAGGTGTTCCTCAGCTTCGGCGTTTACTACGACGGCTACCAGGAGCCCACCAAGCGCCGCGAGGAGGAGAACAAGAAGAAGGAGGAAGCCAGCAAAGACCTGAACAACACGCTGAGCTTCATAAAGGTGCACACACACACACACACACGCGCGCACACACACTAGCGGAGGAAGTGTTCAGTTCTTAGTACCTTAGACGTAACATCCTTTCTTCGTGTTACCTCATTCGGTGATGAACAGCGACTTGACCGACATTTATTTAAGTTAAACATCTTTAAGTAAAAGTGTGTTGGTTGTAATAATAGTGCTGCTAATCGTTATACCGAAGATGGTACAGATTCATGTGATATTCATTTATGAACCTCAGTTTTTTTTTTTCTTTCAATCAATTTATTTTGAGTTTATTTATATTTATTTATTTGACGCATAACATCGAAGAAAAAAAACAATAACGAAAAAAAGCACAGAATGAAAAACTCGTCATAGAAACTAAATATTGTGTTCAAATATCTATTGTTTTAATTATCAGTAGTAAGGTTGGCGGCAGTTCTGACAAAAGTACCAGTACCAGTGGTAGTAGTAGTCACAGTAGTAGTACTAGTAGTACCACCAGTAGTAAACTACTGGTTTGTTGCAGGACGCGACTCACAAAGTGGAGAACCACGTCTTCCACATCTTCCGCTACTACAACTTTGGACGCATGAGGAGAAGCGCCGACTACTTCCTGCTGCTGTCCAACTCGCGGTACGTGACCCGCTGGTCGGTCGCCCTCAGCCTCCTCGTGGTCACCTCCGGCTACCTGCAGCTCCTCTTCCTCCGGAGGCTCTTCGTCACCCGGGCCGGCGGCGCCGAGGAGGAGAAGCCCCGATGCTGAGGAGGAGAAACCCTGCGGATGTCTGTGTTTGTGTGCTTTTGTGATTTTCTTCAATAAAAGCCGTGGAGGACGCGGCCTGTGAGTTTTCTTTCCTTTGGGCCAATCAGAGGATGGGTGAGGGCGGGGCTAAATGTTCCTGCTGCCGAGTTAGTGGAAAAGGAGGTGCTGTGGTTTTATTTCTATCCGCAAATCATTTTGTATCAATGTTTGTTTTATGTGAAAATTTGGGGTGGATTGAGACTTTTCCTAAACAGATTTTGTGTTTTGACTGAACGAGAAAGTGAACATTTATGTGCAGTGATGTCGTCGCAAAGAGGATTTCTGCCTCCAGAACGCCTTCAAAACACATTACATGTTCACAACTTTTAACTGCTGCGGATTGATTCCTTTTTTCACATTGTTCAACGGAAAAAGTTTGTTAATTCAACTAAATCAAAAACATTAATATCTTGACATTAAATGGAGAGGTTGCTTTTAGACACAGTCCAGATCAAAAAGAATTATGCAAAAAGAATTATGAAAAGATAAGAAGATATGAAAAGATAAATAGAAATGTTGCCAATAGACTAGAGATACATTTTGCTCATTGACTAAATTAAAAGAGATAAAGATTAATGTTGCTAATTTAATAATCTTCTAGAGAAATTTTGTTAATAGAATAAAGGAAAGACGTGTGTTTTCACGTCATCGGGCGACTCGAGCTTGTGCTCGTGGTTAATCATTCTTTTCCAGCTGCTATCTCAGAATCAACAGAGGGGTGGGGGGGCGCCGGTCGTCCTCCAGCACAGTGGACCTGCCGTCATGCTGCTGAAGGCTCTGCTCCTCGCGCTGAGCTCCCGGTGCGTCTTCGGCAGGAAGTCCGAGCCGATGCTGGACGAGTCCCACGCGGGACTCTTCAGGGGCTCCGACAAGTACGACTTCGCCCTGGTGGTCGGCGCCGCGGAGACGGAGTGCTTCTGGCACTTCGCCCACCAGAGTGGGAGCTTCTACCTGACCTACATGGTGAGTTCCACCCTGGGGGGGGCTCACCTGGTTTAGAGGGTCTGGGGGGGGATTCATGTTTGTTGCTGAAGCGCCGACGTTAGATGATTGCGCAACAAGGCCCGTTCCTGTGGGCCATTCGTCCTCCGGCTTATCTCGCTGACCTTCAGGGTCAGAGTGACCTCCAAACGTGTGATCGCTATCGCTGTGACATAGAAAAAACAAAAACTAAATTAAGAACATAAACACTCCTTAAACCAGTAAAAGGGGAAGGTCTGTAACCTTAGATCATATGAGTGCTGATTACCATGGAAGCATCACCAGAAAAGCGATTCAGGTAAACTATTGATTCATTGATTAATGGTGGTTTTTAAGTGTAGACGTTGACTTTGATGACGACGTAATTTAAACAGGAAACAGAATGTCAGACATCAGAACCCTCTCTGGCCACGTTTCCACGACGACGCAGGGTCACACACACACACACACACTACCCGCTGTCCTCTCACGCGCTCCGTAGACGTTTCTTGCTGTGTGACCTTCAGGTGCAGTGGGTCACGGGGATGGCCAACGATCAGCGGCTGTTTGTGACAGTGAGCTCGCCGCAGGGCGCCCTCGTGGCTTCAGAGAATGAGGCCTTCGGTCGGATGGGTTTTCAGACCGAGGTGACAGGTGGGTCCATCATAAACCCACATCATGAATCCAAGTACACATATAGATCTCTACATCTCATCTCTGATGTTACACCACTGTCCCCCGGGCAGGTTTTTACAGGCTTTGTCTCGGGAACCACAACAACCAGTTTGGAGGCATCAGGGTCTTTGTGAACTTCGGCGTCATCTACGACGGCTCTGAGGAGTTGAGGAGGGAAACAGAGCAAGGAGAGAGGGTCCTCAACAGCACTTTGGCCGACATTGAGGTGTTTGTTCTCGTTCGAGTCTCAGGTTGGACCTGACTGTGTTTAGCACAGTGAGGAGCTCCTGTGCATTCCACCTAAAGTGATGCATGTGAATATGTACATAAGTGAAGCTCTTCTACCTGTGGCCTTCTTTAATCATCATGGTGTCATCAGAGTTTGACTCCTTTATTATATTGCTGCCATCACCTCCTTTTTGCATGTTGGCATTAAACTAAACCACCTACCGTTCTGATTTAGGAGAGTGTGCAGAAGCTCCAGAATCACATCCTCCACACGTGGCGACACTACATCTTCGCCCGCATGAGGAAAGGGAAGGACCACTACCTCCTCCTGTCCAACCTCAACTACGTCACCTGGTGGTCAGCGACCCAAAGCCTCCTCATCGTCCTGTCTGGGTACCTGCAGCTCTTCGTCCTCAAGAGACTCTTCCGAACGCCAGCAGACGCCAGCAGGCCCCGATGCTGAAGGGAAGGACGTCCCCAGCAGAGACAAAAAGGATACGAGCTGGTGTCAGGCCAGAACTTTAAGTTATGTCTTTTCATGCCGATCATAAAATAAACTTCTCTCCTCCCTGTGTATTGGTTAATATCACTAGTGGAACCAAACATCTAAAGTATTGTTCGACTTTACATGGACCATAATCTACTAAAAGAACATCATCTGTATTGAAGAAGACTTAAACTAGAGATTGAAACCATGAATTTAAAATGTTTACTGAGGGAATAAATCAAGAGAGACGTAGAGTCATTTTCTCAGTCTATCTACGGGGAGTCGCCCCCTGCTGGTTAGTGGAGAGAATACGAGAGTATTTGAGAACTGAGGATAGAATTTGTGTTCATTGTCAACAAAAGGAAATAAAGACTACATAATAGTGTTTAATTAACACATCATTGTGCCATTGTCATAATGAGATAGATATTTATCTGCCGTTTCGGAAACAGATGCCAAAATATTTTATGGGTTATACAATGTTAACAAAAAACATTTTCATTTGCTTTGTTCCATATACATATACATTGCATATATGTATATATATATATATATATTTTTTTTTTTTTTTAGATAACATATTACATTATGTATGCTGTACTTTTACCATGGTGGGGTACTTCCAGTGTGAGTACTTTCACAGCAATGGAGGGTTTGAGTTCATGTTTAAGACCATGTGACCAGCTCTTAAACGTGAAAGGTAAAATAGTTGAATTGCATTTGATATATTATCTAAATGCATTGTATGGCATTAAATATGATAAAGGAACACTTTGCCTCCTTGTGGATAAATGGAGACGATAATGAAGGTTATTAGTGGTTCACTACAAAGCCGTGGCTCAACTTACCCCTCCAGAAGTCTCACAGATGTTTCCCATTCCACTTCCTTCCTTCCTTTTGCTGTAAAATGACCTGCAACCTCGACAAGTCTCCTCTTGTCTTCTTCAGAGCTGAAGTAAACCAGCACTGGGTGTGTGGTGGGTGAGGGGGTGGGAGGAACAGGAAGTGGTTAGCAGCAAAGGGAGGAGCTGAGGTCTGCAGTTTCATTTTCAACGACACAAGAAAAAGCTGAGAGGAGAAGCTTTCCATCGAAGGTAAATCCTCTTTTTACTTGTTGTGTTCCTCAGTGTGGATCCATTTCTCTACAGAGCTTTCAATGTGTCGCTGGTTTGTAAACGTGTTGGCAAGTGTGGAGCCCAGAGGCGAGTCTCTGCCTGCAGTGACTCAGGGGGACAGTTCACCTCCTCCTTGTAATACACAATTGATCTGCCAAAAACAAATAAATCTGATATTCAAGAAATCAGATCGAGATCTCTCAATCTGCAGAGCGTTTGGAGAGTTATTCTAGTTAGGGGGCGGGGAGGCGGGGGTGATTTACTGTACTGCACCCCTTAGGTAAATATGAAGAATGTTTCTTTATGATTTGAGAAAATCCTCCTCCTTCTTCAGCTAAATGAACTATTCAAAAAGCTGACGATTCATCATTATCATTTCCAAACTCCACCTGAACTTTGACCATGTCAATGAAGAGAAATTCGTCCTCGCCTTTATCTCCTAAAAACTGGGCTGCTGTAACTGCCTCTGGGATCACTGCCAAGAACATCCAGAAAGTCTACTTTCCCCCAAGCGCCACCCCCCACCCCCGCCAAGGTTTCTCCCGTAGGCTGTGTGTGAATGTGTCACGTGCTGCTAAAGCTTGGGCGCTAGCGTAGCCAGTACAGCTCCTTTCTCAACTTGGATTGATTTGCTTTCAGCTGCGCTGTATTCCCTTTCCACTCCCTGCAGATGAACATGGAAATCGTCAAGGAGATCACGTCCATTGCCAAAAAGATCTACTCCCTGGTAGAGAAAGTGAAGGCCAATAAAAAGCGCAGCCAGCGCGTTGGTTTGCGTGTCAAAGCCCTGGACGACCTGGTGAGGTCCATCAAAAAAGAACAAAGCGGAAGGTGCAAAGAGGTGAAAAAGTGCCTGACGGAGCTCTCCTGCACCCTGACAACGGCCAAGGAGCTCATCCAGAGTTACACTGAGGCCACCTGGGTGAAGCGCCTGGTGAAGGTCGGCAGCCACGAGGACGAGTTCAACTGTGTGAACGATCGCCTCACCGACGCCTTCCAGAACCTGTCTGGAGCTCTGCAAGTGGAGCAGAGCATCGTGCAGCACCGGGTGTTCGAGCTGGTCTCCAGAATGAAGGAGGACGAGGAGGACAGGGCGGAGGACGAAGCTGAGCTGAAGACACGTGAGTCCAAACTGGACAAGACGTTTGTCCTTTTAGATGGTTGACGGTAGATGGTTAGAATCAGCTCAGTTGATTATTAAGCCTGGATTTGATCTTTTGATCTTATCCTATGAATTAATGATTCAAAGAGATGGTTAGAAATGAAAAACTGCAGTATGGATGAAATTGCCTTTCAGATACCCCAATGACCGACTCAGAGCAGTTGAGTGTGTCAGGCAGGAAGGAGGAGGACTCTGACGCAGAGGGTTCAGCTGATATTGCTTTTTATTAATAACAAGAAAAAACTGAAAATCTCTCTTAACGAGGAAACAAAGGTCGCGATCAAAGTTCAAAAGGAAAAAACTCAAAATCTCTCTTAATGAGGAAAAAAGGTTGAGATCAAAATTCAAAAGGCAAAAACTCAAAATCTCTCTTAAACGAGGAAATGTAACAGGGATCAAAAGGACGTGACAAACGTTATCGGACTTGACTTGACTCGTGACGTGAGGGCTGGTGTGCAGGGCAAAACAACAAGACACACTGGCACAGGACAAGGGGCGACGCAGACTATAAGTACCCATGAGGGAGTTGTGGGAACAGGTGGACACAATCAGGAATCAGGGGAGACAATCAGACTGGTGACACATGAGGAAGGGCAAGGGACCTGAAACGAGAGGGAGTTAGTTTCCAAAATAAAACAGGAAGTCAAAAAACAACTGGAGACAGGACAAAAACGCAACTTGACATACAGGTGTGACATTACCCCCCCCTCAAGGCCGAATACCAGGCGGCCTTGGAATGTCCGGGTGTGCTCTATAAAAATCTCGAATGAGATCCGGGTCCACTATGAAGCTAGACGAGACCCATTGTCGTTCCTCTGGGCCGTAGCCCTCCCAGTCCACGAGGAACTGCCTGCCCCGTCCCCGCTTACGTACCGCCAGCAGTTTCCTCACCGTGTAGACCGGCCCCCCCCTCGACCATTCGAGGGGGTGGGGGTGGCTTGGGGTTTGGCACCATTGCGCTCTCCTTCGCTGGTTTGATTTTGCTGACATGAAAAGTTGGGTGTACCCTCAGGGACCGGGGCAGACGGAGGCGCACAGCTGCTGGATTGATAATCCTCGAGATGGGGAACGGGCCGACAAAGCGAGGGGCCAGCTTTCGTGATTCGACCTGCAAGGGTAGGTCCTTGGCTGAGAGCCATACTCGCTGGCCGGGCTGGTACACTGGGGCCGGTCTCCTCCTGCGGTCCGCTGCTTTCTTCACTCTGTCCCCTTGTCTGATCAGCGTCTGGCGTGCCGCTGCCCAGATGCGGCGGCAGCGGCGGACCAAGGCCTGGGCGGAGGGCACAGACACCTCTGGTTCGGACTCGGAAAACACAGGGGGTTGGTAACCAAAAACGCAATGGAAGGGAGACATGCCAGTGGCGGAGGTGGGAAGGGAGTTATGGGCGTACTCTACCCACGTCAGGTGTTCGCTCCATGACGCAGGGCTCTGGGCCACCAGGCACCGGAGGCTGGTTTCCAGTTGTTGATTGAGGCGCTCCGTCTGTCCGTTGGCCTCGGGATGGTACCCCGATGTGAGGCTAGCTGTGGCTCCGATGAGCTTACAGAACTCCTGCCAGAACCGCGAGACAAACTGGGGCCCCCTATCGGACACAATGTCTCTGGGGAACCCGTGGATCCTAAACACGTTGTTCATCATGCAGATAGCGGTCTCTTTAGCGGTGGGCAGCTTGGGTAGGGCTAGGAAGTGTGCCATCTTTGAAAATCTATCCACCACGGTCAACACCGTGGTGTTCCCCTTGGAGGTCGGTAGCCCCGTGACAAAATCCATCGAGATCTCTGCCCACGGCCGGGACGGGATGGGCAGCGGCTGTAGCAAGCCTGCGCGGGCTCTGGAGGAGTTCTTGTTCCTGGCGCAGACGGAGCATGCCTCAACGTACTCCCTGACCTCCGGCTCCATGGACGGCCACCAGAACCTCTCCGTGATGGCGAACATGGTCCGACGTACGCCCGGATGGCAGGTGAGCAAAGACGAGTGAGCCCAGTGGATCACCTGTGGGCGCAGATTAATAGGGACAAACAGACGATTATCTGGGCACCCACGAGGTGGGGGGGTCTCACCGTTGGCCTGCTTCACCTTGGTCTCTATAGGCCAGGTAACCGCTCCAACCACACAGTGTAGTGGGAGGATGGGCTCAGGTTCCCTGGCCACGGGCTCCGGGCTGAAAAGACGGGATACGGCGTCAGGCTTGGTATTTCTTGATCCCGGTCTGTAGGAAAGGGAAAAATCAAAACGGTTAAAAAACAAGGACCAGCGGGCTTGACGGGAATTCAAACGCTTGGCCTTCTTGATGTACTGCAGGTTCTTGTGGTCTGTCCAAACCAAAAAAGGGTGCTGTGCCCCCTCGAGCCAGTGCCGCCACTCCTCCAGCGCCGCCTTCACTGCCAGCAGCTCACGATCTCCCACGTCGTAGTTCCGCTCCGCTGCAGTCAGTCGTCGCGACAGGAAGGCACAAGGATGAAGCTTGTTGTCAGACTCTGCTCGCTGGGAGAGAATGGCCCCGATCCCATTATTGGAGGCGTCCACCTCCACCACAAACTGGCGAGCCGGATCAGGGAGCGTGAGGATGGGTGCTGTAGTGAAGCGCCGCTTAAGCTCCTGGAAGGCTGCGTCTGCCTCGGCGGACCAGTGAAACGCCACCTGCGGGGAGGTAAGAGCATGGAGCGGGGCTGCTGTCGCGCTGAAGCCTCTGATAAACCGCCTGTAAAAGTTAGCAAAACCGAGAAATTGCTGTACCTTCTTGCGGCTATCAGGAGTTGGCCACTCTACTACCGCGCTTACTTTAGCCGGATCCATCTGAACCCTCTCAGGGGCTACGATAAAGCCCAGGAAGGCGACAGTATCGGCATGAAATTCACTCTTTTCCGCCTTCACATATAACCCGTTGTCTAAGAGACGTTGCAGGACGAGTTCAACATGGTTCCTATGGGTGTTTAGGTCGGGGGAATAAATCAGAATGTCATCTAAATACACATACACAAACTGGTCTAAAAAGTCTCTTAACACATCGTTTATCATCGCTTGAAAAACTGCTGGGGCGTTTGTGAGACCAAAGGGCATGACCAGGTATTCATAATGTCCAGACGGCGTGTTGAATGCCGTTTTCCACTCATCCCCTTCCCTAATGCGAACCAGGTGATAGGCGTTGCGTAAGTCCAGTTTGGTAAAAATCTGCGCCTGTTGAAGCTGGTCGAATACTGAGGTCATGAGAGGTAGAGGGTATCTGTTCTTAACGGTTACGTCGTTAAGCGGGCTGTAGTCAATGCAGGGGCGAAGGGTTCCATCCTTCTTTCCCACAAAGAAAAAACCTGCCCCTGCTGGGGACGAGGAAGGTCGGATCAACCCCGCCCTCAGGGAGGATTCGATGTAGTCCTTCATGGCCTGCCTCTCGGGCCCGGAAACAGAGTAAAGACGGCCCTTCGGGATGGTGGAGCCGGGCAGAAGGTCAATGGCGCAGTCGAACGGGCGATGAGGTGGTAGAGCTGTGGCCTTGCTCTTACTAAAAACCTCAGCGAGGTGGTGGTAGCAGCTTGGAACTTGAGTCAGATTGGTGATCTCCGAGTCTGTGACAGGGTGAGTGACGACACGGTTTAGCGTGGGGTTCTTCCCTTGGGGGCATGATTCCCGACATTGGGTCCTACAACCCTCCCCCCATACCATAATGTCCCCGGTGCGCCAGTTTATGTGTGGGTTGTGATGAATTAACCATGGGAACCCGAGGATGAGATGGTGCAGAGGTGAGTGTATTAAATACAGCTGTATGCGCTCCCAGTGATTGGTGATGCGAAGCTCCACCGGTTCTGTAACATGGGTTATAGTGAACAATGCACTTCCATTAAGTGCGCTCGCTTTAACCGGTTTACTCAATGGGTCAACCCGAAGCCCCAGTCTTTGTGCTAACCCCCAGTCGATTAGGCTCTCATCTGCCCCTGAGTCAATCAATACCCCCAGCTCTAGGTTCTTATCCCGGTGCTTAATCCTCACTGTGGTCAATCGGCGTGGAGTAGGAGTTACTTCGGCGACTTGACTCACCGACTGGTTGGCCTTTACTGGACAGGCGGTGATGAGGTGGCCACGCTCGCCGCAGTAAAAGCATCTGCCCTCCTGGTAGCGTCGCTGTCGTTCCTCTTGAGAGAGCCGGGCCCTCCCCATCTGCATGGGCTCCTCCTCGCCTCCGGCACGGGTTCTTGAGAGTCGCTCAGGGGAGGTTTGACGCGATGCGGCGCCCCAGAGCGTCGGGGAAGAGCCAGGTGCAGCGGGTGTCCCTCTGGGCCCACGCTGCCGCCTCCGTTCCTGTAGGCGGTTGTCGGTGCGGATGGCGAGGGCGATGAGGGAATCGAGGTCCAGAGGCAGGTCCAATGGGACCAAGAGGTCCTGGATCTGGTCGGAGAGCCCTCTCAGAAAAACATCGTAGAGGGACGTGGTGTTCCACCCACTCTCCATCGCCAGGGTGCGAAAACGTATGGCGTATTCACAAACGGACTGTCCACCTTGCTTTATCTGACTGAGCTCACGAGCCCTTTCTCGGTCTGTTGCCACAGGGTCGAAAACAAGTCTGAGAGCGTCGGCAAACTTTTTTGGTGATGAGCAAACTGCCGAACTCCTAGCCCACTCAGCGGTGGCCCATGCCTTGGCCCTTCCCGTGAGATGGGACATCATGAAGGCAACCTTGGACCGTTCTGTGGGAAAGTGCATCGGAGAGTGCTCGAAGTGCATTTCACATTCAATGATGAAGGACCTACTTTGTCCGATGGTTCCGGAGTATCGTTCCGGAGGTGCCAGCCTCGTGCACGCATCTGCTGGTGTGGCTACGGGAGGGGGCTCAGACGGCGTGGGGGGTTGTTCGGGAGAAGCCGCGGGGTTCCTGGAGAGCAAGGTGAGAATTTGTTCTACCTGACTGTTTAGGAGTCCCACCTGCGTGGTCATGGCAGTCTTAAACCCCTCCTGGCTTTGAGCAAGTCCCCGAACCCCTCGATCGAGGTCAGCAACAAGGTCTTCATGCTGCGCCAGTCTTGATGCTTGAGCGCGCAGCGCCTCCGTCAGCTGGTCCTTCTCTGCCGAGTCCATTCTGGCCAGTGTGTACTGTCAGGCAGGAAGGAGGAGGACTCGGACGCAGAGGGTTCAGCTGATATTGCTTTTTATTAATAACAAGAAAAAACTGAAAATCTCTCTTAACGAGGAAACAAAGGTCGCGATCAAAGTTCAAAAGGAAAAAACTCAAAATCTCTCTTAATGAGGAAAAAAGGTTGAGATCAAAATTCAAAAGGCAAAAACTCAAAATCTCTCTTAAACGAGGAAATGTAACAGGGATCAAAAGGACGTGACAAACGTTATCGGACTTGACTTGACTCGTGACGTGAGGGCTGGTGTGCAGGGCAAAACAACAAGACACACTGGCACAGGACAAGGGGCGACGCAGACTATAAGTACCCATGAGGGAGTTGTGGGAACAGGTGGACACAATCAGGAATCAGGGGAGACAATCAGACTGGTGACACATGAGGAAGGGCAAGGGACCTGAAACGAGAGGGAGTTAGTTTCCAAAATAAAACAGGAAGTCAAAAAACAACTGGAGACAGGACAAAAACGCAACTTGACATACAGGTGTGACAGAGTGATGCGAGTTGGATGTGTGATGGTTAGAAATACTGCACTTAAATGTGAGTTTGAACTTGAACAACAGCTAAGGTTAACTGACAGGGTTTTGAGGCGCTTTCATGGTATGAAAAGCCAGATGGAAAGCAATTCTGCTCATAGGCCAAACTGGTAAGGTGGGTTAAGAGCAGAGGGGTTGCACAGGATGTTGGGTTGGCTTCGGTTCATCAGTGTCCATGTTTCCTCCTCAGGGCTCCTGGAATACATGCAGGAGCAGCAGAGAGACATGGAAATCCTCAAAAACAACGTGGAAAAAATACTTCACGGAAGTGAGTACACCAAACCCATACTAGATATTAATTAAAATATTAAAATTCACCATATTGACTCAAAGGGACATTTATCAATTATAGAAACCACTTTTTTTCTTGTGTCGCTCAGTTTTCTACGGTGGCCCTGAGTGCAAAACACAACAGCAAATAGGAAAAGACAACAGCAAATAGGAACGCACAACAACATTAACTTCTTACGGAAAGGGTAGGGCCTTATAGCAGATAGCAGAGGACGGACCCTTTCTGATTGGACGGACGGACTGTCTGTCTTTTAACCCTCTTAATCCGAAGCCTTTCGCCTGCGACATAAAGTGACATAGAGGATTCAAATTACCGTGACTCCTTAACTATTTGCACAATCTGATTCTGAAAGTTGAGAAATGCCGCTTTCTACATATTCTGTCAATCAATAAATCAGTGGCGGGACTGAGAGGCTGTGATGAGGGGGGAAGTGACGCAGCAGGAAGTCACGGAGAGACGCCGATGTTTTACCAGTGTCTTAAAAGTGTCTTACTAGTGTTTCACTATTGTTTTACCGCTGTTTTGTTGTTCAATTATATTTAGATGTTGTAAATAAAAGCCCTGTATCATTTCCTGTTAAAAGACAGACAGTCCGTCTGTCCAATCAGAAAGGGTCCGTCCTCTGCTATCTGCTATAAGGCCCTACCCTTTTCGTAAGAAGTTAATTTTGTTGTGCGTACCTATTTGCCGTTGTGTTTTGCACTTCAAGGCCACCGTAGTTTTCTCTCGGGACAACATTGCATTAAAATCTAAATTTGATGTATAATTTAATCAAGAAGAGTTGAGATTTTTGTATTGGGTTTAATGCACGTAGTCAGTAATTGGGGAGCATCTACTGTATCAAACTATCGAGCATGTGTTTTCACAGTGGCGCAGCCCAGCATCACGGATCAACAGATCCGAAACATCAAACATCACGAGTTGAAATACGACGATGTCAAAAAGCCCTTCATGGTCACAGCGAACACGGAGGTCTACAAAGGAGAGTTCAGCGGGTTCCCGGTGGCCATCAAGAGATACGTTGACCCGCTGAACATCAGCCAGAGGTCCGTGACACATTTCATTACTCAAAGGAAAGAAATCATCCGATGATGCTTAACCATTGTTAGCTATCAACACCAACAAGGGGCTACACGCTAAGTGAGTACCTCGCTATTCCCCTGTAGTGGGGATGGAGATGTATAACACGGGTGGCGGGTGTTTTTTTTGTTTTTCAAACCTCAGGGGGGAAATAAACAAATACGTGTAGACTGAGTCGGATGTCGATGCTTTGCCAATCCGGGAAAAAAGAAAACTCCACCATCTGAGATGCAGTTCTGATTCTTCATTTATCATTTCCCCAAACTTATATCATTTTTAATGCTGTGTTGATTGACTTTAGGCCAATTGGAAATCAATTGTGAATCCTGGGGATTTGCTGTGGATTTGACTTCTAATCCGCTGTTTTTATCGTCTTCGTATTCGAACACAGCCTCGTGCGTTGCTTTTACTGGTATGATATGGTCAAATATTCATCCTCAACATTGTCTCCAGTGAGCTGCAGAAAATCTTCGACAAGGAGGTGGAAACCATGCGGCGGTTCGAGTCGCCCAACATCCTGCGAATGTTTGGCATCTGTGTGCAGAGCGGGCCCGGTGAGTGAAAATCGGAGGGTATCGCATCTGACCTTTTTTGTAATTTCAATAATAATGTGTTTTTATGACCTTGTTTCAGGAACCAGCCCCCGGTTCCTCATCATCATGGAGTACTGTGAGAAGGGAAGTCTCCGCGACGTCTTGGACTCGGATTGGGCCGCTCTCTCCTGGCCCACCAGGGCTCGGATGTGTCGGGACGCAGCGCGAGGGCTCTACCGGTCAGTCTTCTGCCATCATTGTGGGGGAGCATCAAGTACCTAAAGACATAAAGACTAACAAATTGTAGCACTTAAATTGTACTTGTAACGTCACTCATCTATAGCAAATTGGAAATTGGCTTATTTGAGGAAATTGCACTTTCTTGTTTCTTGTTCTCCTGAGTTTGTACCCTATGGTTGAATGCACTTATTGTACGTCGTTTTGGATAAAAGCGTCCGCTAAATGACATGTAACGTAATGTAATGTACCTCAAATTGGTAGCATCATGGTCGGAATCTCTCTTTTCTCTCAGACTGCACCAGACTGAAGAGAAATCAAAGGTTCACGGATGCCTCAACAGCAACAAGTTCCTGGTGGCTGAAGGCTACACGGTCAAGGTACTGAAACCAGTGCATGCTGGGATGGCTGGCGGTATTCAAAGCGTGGGGGACGGGGGGGATTGAAGGAAGTCTTGATCGGTTGTTGTCGTTGTTTTTAGCTGGGAGGCTTCGAGCTGGCAAAAACCGAGACGTCCCTGAGGAAGACGAGGAGGAAGGAAAGCATCAGTTCGCTGTGCTACACGTCTCCAGAGATGCTCAACGACGTCAACCTCAATTACAGCAAAGAGTCTGAGATCTACAGGTTTATTAAACTCTTTATTAACGGTTCATGAGTTGTTACTAACAGATTTATTAAGGGTTCAAAAATAAGAAAAGGAGTAGTTAGAATGGAGCTGAACTTGAATGAATTGGAATGAATTGTTTTTGCTGACTCTGAAATGTTTGTCTTTCAGCATTGGAATCGTCATGTGGGAAATTGCTAGTGGCAGGAGACCCTTTGATGGTGCGTACCTACAGAACACTTAACCCTTTATCCAACACCATACAGCCTGCACGTGTGTCTGTGCGTCCATCACACTCACAAAAATATATTATCTGTTACAGAAATCAGATGATCCAACTTAAATTCCTGCTGACATTAACTCAAATGAATTCTCTTTAAGCAAAGTGCAGCTGAGGCTGACGCGAGTGTCGTTGGTTCTGAAGGGACTCGGCCACAAAACAAAGCATTGAACTTAAATCAAATGTTGGCCCTGGATGACGGCACAGGGGAGGATTACAGGAGTTGTTACAGTTGATCTTCAGGGGAACCTAAATGTGTGTCCAAAATGTCTATTACCTGTTTTATCTAGAATGTTTAACTTAAACCAGTAATACAAATGATACTGTGATCAAAGTGATATCTGCAAGAATTCAGCCAAACAACTTCTCTCGTTCTGGTAGATTGTATTTAGTCAGATCACAGGTAAAATATCAGCGCTGCGTTTGCAAAGCCACGGAGCCGTTGTGTCAGCCCGCTGGCTGGAGATTAACAACAGTAAGACATCTGGTTTGATGACATTCTTGCAGAGGGATGCTATTGGCTCTGTTGTGAAAGCCGGGCATGTACCTAACTGATCAGGTCACTTCCTGTCTCTCGCTGGTTTTGTCTTCATGTGACTCCTCTGCAGTTGATCTTTGAGTGACCTAAACATCATTTGATTTTGGGTATCCTACAACCTGCACTGAACCTCTTAAACACGGTGAACATATCAGAGAGAGATTCTATCTTCTAATCATATATGTCCAACTGAACAAAGCCATGGAATCTGTGCCTTCTAGTTCTGTTTTTAATGCTTTCTCATTCTTTTGTCAGGTTGGTCAAACAAGGAGATCAATAACAAAGTGTGCAATGAGAAATTCAAGGAGGAGCTCCCCTCCGATTGTCCCGAAGAACTGGCTAGACTGATCGACGACTGCCGGGACTACGACCAGTTCTGCAGGCCGTCTGCTGGAGGTAACTCTCCTTCTGGCCCGTTTAGACTCTTCATCGGAGTGACGAAGATTCAGTGGAGCACCTGAAGGTCGCGATTAAGTTGTTTGGTAGTTTTATTTGGGTGATTTAGCAGAGAGATGGGGAAACCTTTTAAATTCTGAAAGAGTTTTAGCAGGTTGTGGTTGTGATGGAAAAAGACCAAGATTAAAGTCTATAAAATGCTGAGAAACACATCAAAACAGGGAGACTGAGACGACCCATAAATCACATGTCAAACCGGAGCGAAAACACGGGTTGAGTCCTCAATAAGACCGGACCAAACATCCTGTGCTCAGACGGCCTGCATCCTGATCTGGGTGCTAGTTGGAGCAAAGCAGACCTCCTGAATGAAGTCCTTCTCTTCCACTAGACCAGTCTCACTTAAGTCCTGATCCTCTATGTCACATGTGTCCAATCCGGCCTGCCGGGGCGTCCAGTGCGGGCTGCCGGGTGACTTTGCTATTGTGAGAATTACAGAAAGGTCCCTACGCACGCACGGTCGCTTTTTATTAATAAATAGATAAACAAATTTTGAATAATGTTATTTGTAACTTTGAAATGTGTTTCTCCTCTGCAGTGCTGGTGGATAAACTGCCCAGCGTGGTGGCCCAGATAGATCGGCCCTGAGCCTTCTGGTCATGGACATCCTCAGAAGAACAAACTTCTTTGTACTCCACACGGAGGGTTTACGCTAAAAACCACACTTCTCTATTCCTGTTCTCCTGGTTGAGCATCCCATAATGTTCAAACCTTGCTTTGTTTTTTTAGCGAATTACGTTTTTGATGTTAGGGGGCCACAGCTTGTGCTAAAATTTTGCATAGTTACTTCACGGTAACATGGATGATACTGAATATACTATCAGATACTATATACTATCTACTTTCGGAAATATAAATGTCCCCCAGTCAATGGTGAGTCTGAATTGTTCCTGTGATTTAAACATAAATTGAGCAAGTGAGACGAGGCGGCAAACTCCGGCTCTTTAGAGTGAAGTCAAAGCTTCATGTGTTAAAGCTGCATTCTCTATAGTGACCAGCAGGGGGCGACTCCTCTGGTCCCATAGAAGTCTGAGAAAATGACTACTTCTCTCTTGATTTATTCCCTCAGTAAACATTGTAAACATGACTTCATGGTCTCAATCTTTAATTTAAAGTCTTCATCAATACTGCATGATGTTCATTAAGTAAATGATGGTTTGAACTGGATAAAAATGATATTGCTCACCATTGACTCCCATACATATTTTTTCTGACTAATACTATGTTTTGATATACAAGCACCTTTTGTTTCTGATTTGTCTCTTTTTTGCATTTCTTTGGTGTGATTTGTGTCTCTTATTGATTGATATAAAGTCTCTTGTGAATCAATGTTGTCTGAGGGAGCCTCTGAATACACGTCTGAGGAGCGGCCTCTCTGGTCCTTCTTCTCAGGGTCGAGGACCAGAGACATTTACTCGCTTCAACGCTTCAATTGCTTCAACGCAGCGACGTGGATCTGATGTGTCTCTGCAGGGACACATCAGATCGAAGGGGACAGGTTTTCAGTCTGTTCCCACACACCTGGTGCCGTGGAACTTTCACACCATTGGACTCATGATCAGCTTTAGACATTTAATCCAATAAAACATGATAGCATCATTATATTTTGCCATTACGTGTTTGATTCAACATGGCTGCTGTAATATACCCTGAATTAAACCAGTAAAAAAAAACTCCTCTGCTCCTTTTATTTGATCCAGTACACCTTTCTGTTCGAAAACCATTCACCTCATCCGATATATTGAACACGTATTCTTTCAATTTCACATCTTCCATGTCAATGTTTTTAAAGTGTGTTCGTGTTGGTTGATTTTTATTTTTCTGCGGAGTTCTAATTTTGACAAGTGATGAAACTAATTAATTTGATGGCAGAAGGACCTCTGATTATCTGCTGATGGAGACCATAACCAGGATAGGGATATCAGAAAAGTGACTGAGTTAAAGTGCAATGAAGCAAAATATTGTTTAATTGAAAAGGTCTCATTGAAATAAGAAAAGGTTTTCGCTCTAGTTTCATACACCGTAATGAAAATAACTATTTCAATTTAGGTTTTGGTACCTAATTGATGCTGGAGGGGAAATTCCCAAGCCTCCCAGTAGTATAGAAATGAATGTAACCACCGGTAGGTACGGAGGGGCGGATATCGTCCCGTAGGGATATTAATTAATCCACCACGGACCCACAGATGACAAGTGTAAACAGACCAAAGCAACAATATTCCCCCAGAGTACAATATTTATTTGAGTTTCTAAAAATACCATCAAAAAGATACAAATCAATTTCAAGAACTCCTATCAACTCTGGGAATGTCGTCAAAGAATGAAATACTTTGTTTTAATAAACAAGTTTGATTCGATTGGGGCCGTAGGCTGCAGCGGGCTAAGAAGGGGAAAAGAGGGGGGACAAGCTCTAGGGCAAGGCCCTCACTCCCTCCAGTGCCACATCCACGCTCACACAAAACAATATAAATCAAAAACATGCAACTGAGAAAAAGGGGAGGAGAAAGTGAGAGGCCCAGTCCAACCAGCCCCACCACCATCCGGGTAGCCACGCTGCTGCCAGCCCCACGCACTCCTAAACAGAAATAAATAGTGTATAAATTAACTTCTGGGGGACAAATCACGATTTGTTCAAGACACAGAAAAACTACCACAACGTAATCTGACTGAACAAAATGAAACAAATGGGAGACACAAAACAGGAACAAAACAAAACCAAGCAAAGCAGCAGTGCTTCAGGCCTGGGCTGCATTCTCTCCACCTGGGCCACTCCCACCTGGTTTGGGCCTCCTTGAGGCACTGGGTCTGGGGCAAAAACCAGAGTGTCACTAAGGGTAAACGTATTCTTTCTAAAACACGGGTAAAACCCCCCCCAAAAAAAACCATTTCCAACATTTCCTCACTGGCTACATCCTCTATCCCTACTGCAACACTAAAGTAAGGAACAAATGAATTCAAGTATTATACTATTCTAAAATGAGTAGTTATACCTCTGGTTGAACTTACCTTAACATTTTAACACTAATACATTTTAGAATTTAATGGTGTAACATTTTCATTACCTGACGTGGCGTGGTGGTCAGTACCGTCGCTTCACAGCATGAAGGTCCTGGGTACGACTCCGCCCAGTGGAGTCTGCACGTTCTCCCCGTGTCTGCGTGGGTTCTCTCCGATTGCCGTGGATGTGAGTGTGAATGGTTGTTAGTCTCTGTGTCAGCCCTGCTATACTATTATACTGTTTTAGGGTGTACCCAGTCTCTCGCCCGAAGTTGGCTGGGATAGACTCCAGCCCCCCCCCCCGCGACCCTGTGTGCAGGATAAGCGGTTTGAATAGACAACAAGACATCAGTGCACAAGTAATAAAATAAGGTTAAATTAAATGCTAATGCAATGGGTTAGTAGAATAAGGTTATGGGTTAATATAAAACAAGAGAATAAAGTTAGTTAAACATTTAAAATATTAAGCATAACGTTTACTAGCGAACAAGTAACAATGTGACGAGTGACGACAAAGTGGAAAATTACAGTTAAAGTGACATGTGCAGTATGAATGCCCCTATCAAGAGATCGAGTAATTTAATGCGTAATCTCAAAGAAAAAGACAGGCATGTCTTGTCAGTCGCGCTGAGAAGACGGCAATCTAAATTCAAATGCTCAAAATGAACCTCTTATTTGTGTAACATGACCACTTCAAACCGTTCCTAATGGCCTAGGATGCGATTCATCTTCTCAACACAAGCTCTTCGGCGGTGACGTCACGACAGGATGGGGCGGGGCAGAGCGGGCTATGGCGCCGGGAGATTCGATCCCTGACCGCGGGGTCCTCAGTGCATTTCCTCTGCTGCAAAGTAACCCCGCTAACCCCTTTAACGGTTCACCCGAGTACCCGTTTGATTCGTGTCTTTGCCGTGGGGCCATGTTGTTACCCTGCAGGGTCCTCTGGAGCGGGATCGGTAGCCGTTAACCCGTCACTTTCATACAGGTAACAAGGGGCGCTGCTACTGCTGCTTCAACCAGAGGAACGTTAGCTAAACCGCTAGCTAGACACGCTTGCGACCAAAACACCATCTTACCACCCGTTTTACGCACATTTTAAAATAAAAACAGTAGAAAACAATTATGTTTTTATTTTAATAAATGTATAAGTCAATGTATCAAACAGATTCACAAATTGTAGTTTAGCATAACCGTCCGTGGTTACCAGGGGACTAGAACGGAGCATTATTATTGTCACTATTTTACTTGTATTGTTTTCCCCCAATAACGCTGCTTACAGACCTGAGTAAAAAACCGCTTCGCGTGTTGCTTTCTGTCTGCTTCTGTTTTTACTCTGAGGCCCCGTAGGCCTCGGTCTCTTGTTCGCCGCTCAGCCACTAAAGGCGATTTAGCCGACAATTGACCGCCACAGGCTTCCGTATGTCGCGGGGCCGTATACCACTTGGTTAGCTGGCAAGTTAGCACGACATACAGGTTGGGCAGCTTGGTTTTTGTGCAGCTAGTTGGAGCACAGGTTCCCTATACTTAATCAAAAGGACTAAAACCACTCTATGAAAGTGTCATTCAAATCTTACATCAGTAAAGTATTGACTGTACACCAAGATGTTCTTTGTCAGTGTCAGACTGTTGCATAAATTATGTTTCTAGATTCACATTTACACTGCATTAATGTGTCTGTTGCATTTTACTGCTGTAAGTGTTATGAGTTTTATGAGTTAAAAGTAAAAATGTAGTATCTACTCTGAAAGTGTCTGTGGGCCGCTGGAAGGAGCTCAATCAGGAGTGATGTGTTCATCGCTTATAAGTTACAATCAACACCAGCGTTTCAGCTCCTGACCCGTGTACTTCCCTGACGTGCAGATGGAGGCCATGGAGGTGGACTCCCCAGGGGAGGTGCAGGCAGCAGGAGCCCCAAGGCAGCGGGCAGTTAATGCGGCAACGAATGCCGACGCACCGCACGTCATCTCGGACTCCGGCAGCAGCAGCACCGAGGTGGATGATGACGATGACGAGGAAGGGGGGCGGACGCCAGCGCGTGCGCCCCCCCGGCTTCCTGCCACCTGGGCCTTCAGTCAGCGAGCGGTGAGCAGCTCGGCGGCAGCACCGTCGGCAGCGCAGCGCATACGGAGGAGACTCAGGTACCCAGAGAATCATTTACTGTCATTATGCCACCTGGCCATATTTGTGACATGTTCATGTCAGTGTGGAACTGCCGTGCATGAACCCGTGTGTGCTGCTGCAGGCAGGGCCTCAGGGTGCACTACCCCAGCCAGACCGCGGCGTCCTCCAGGGGCTTCCCGGACTTCCTGCTGCGGGTGCCGGCTGCAGGTGGGGCAGAGCCGGAGTCCGGCAGCACCACCGAGATCAGCGAGTCCGAAGAGGAGGGTGGGCCTTCTGAGGAAGGCCCACCCGCTGCTCCGGGAACCATCGATCCGGCGCCTGCCGCCGGTCCTGCCGTCAGCGCCTCTGTCCAACCAACGCAGCCACCGGAGGTCACCCCGACTGGTGAGTCTGACCGGCGTGCACGTCGTGCTGAGTGCTGAGTCTCTCTGTTGCCTTCTAAGAGTCCGGCTTCCTGTGTGCAGACTCCAGGTCAGCTGCAGATGGCGACGGGACCGAAGCTCCAAACCAGAACGTCCAGGTGACGATTGCACCTCTCAGCACACGTCTCTCCATAAGCAGTTCTAGATTTCGAACCTGATAGTAGTCTCCCATCATCATACAACACCCAATCTGCTGTCAATGCACAGAATTTGCAAAGTAAAATGGGTCCCATAGAAGGCTACGAGAAAATGACTACTTCTCTCTTTATTTATTCCCTCAGTAAACATTGTAAACATGAAGCAGGGGATTCTTTAGGGCGGGGCTACACACCGATTGACAGGTCTCTCCCAGAGACGTATACAGCGTCTGTCCTCCTCAGTCCCGACTCCCAATAGGGTCACTTCCTTCACAGCTTCTAAATGATGTGCCCCCCCAGCCGGTTCCCTCCGCTACGAGTCAGACTTCGGAGGAAGGCGACGTCTGCTCCATCTGCTTCGAGGCGTGGACCACGGCGGGCGAGCACCGGCCGTCCGCCCTGCGCTGCGGTCACCTCTTCGGCTTCACCTGCATCCAGCGCTGGTTGGTAGCTCAGGGTTCGTCCGGCAAATGCCCACAGGTCAGTGACCACACACACACACACACACACACTCACTCTCTCTCTCGCTAATCTGGATTTGTGTGCGTTTGCTTCCTCTTTAGTGCAACAAGAAGGCGAAGCGTTCGGACATCGTGCTGCTGTACGCTCCCAAGCTGAGAGCGCTCGACAACTCTGAGCAGGAGACCTTAAAGAAGTGAGCGATCCCAACGTTGCGTTGTTTAAAAGATGAACGCTGCATTGGTTAATTACTACCCAGCGAGTCCGACGACAGTGTGTTGATGAGTAGAGCGACCAAAGCGTCCAGCTGTTTAACGCCTGGATGATAAAAGAAACCAGCGACCCCATTGGTCTCCTCATGTGGACTCGTGTGGCCTCGCATGAAGAATATTTCAATTTGATATTAAGATCTGTTTAAATGTTTTATTTTAGTCTGCTGGCAATAACTGAATGCTGTTTTTAACCTGTGTGCGTGTGCAGGTCTCTGGAACAGGAACAGTCTCTGCGGAGGAAGGCTGAACTGGAATCAGCAGAGTACAAACTGAAGCTGCAGGTCGTCACCAATAAATACGGACAAGCACAACAAGAGCTGCAGGTACGGAGGACAATTGTCTTTTAGTTTGTAATTAAAGTGGGGGAGACTTTTAATAATATTATACTGTGTTGATAAATCTCCTTTTAAAAGTCAGATAGACGAGGGCGCTTCCCTCCATCACACTTGGATCCCACTGGAGGAGTTTTACTGGTAACCGTTGGAATGAATCACCATGCAGACTGGCAACTTTTGATGAACGCCTTTCTGTAGTAAATTAGTTTTATTCTCTAATAACATTTGTCCTTTTTTAAACTTCATATACTAATAGTTAATAAACGGAATATTTAAGAACCATGCCAATTGCCACATTATTATTTGTGTAATGTGCATTAAAGTGACACATTTATTTAGTACGGTATTCTAAGAAACTTTAGATGATCAACAGTTAAAGCAACAATATAAAAATATATCCAAACAAATTAACAAAGGTAAAAAAAGCTGCAGAAGTAGAACCTTTGTGGTGTCATTCTATTTATTCCTGTGGGATGTCGCGTTGTGGATTTCATTAGAATGTGTAAACAATAGCTGTGCGCGCGGGACCTTCTGGACTCGTGCGTTTCCTCTCGTAGTCAAGTAGATAAACCTCTTCCCTGCCCCGTGTCTGTAGGAGCTGAGGTCTCTGATGGCCCAGGCCGGCCGGAGCTCGCTCTCCTCCCCGGGCCCCGGCCTCCTCGGCCCGTTCCCGCGGGCCGACGGCTCCAGGGCGTCCCAGTACGGCTTCTCCAAGGCGGTGCTGGTGTCCCAGACCGGAGGCTCCCGTGTCCTGTCCTACTGCGGCGCTCTGGGCTGCCTGCTGGCCTCGCAGCCGTCGCCTCACGCCACGCTGGTACCCGGTGAGACGACGACGACGCCTCCTCCTCATACTGCCAGTTATTTAGCTTTCACTTCAACCGATTCTCTAGTGTCTAAAATGCGTCAAGTACTGCAGTCATGTCATCCACGGTACCGAACATGTGAGGTGTTTCTTTTTAACCCCCCCCCCTCCTTCAGGTTGCGGCGTGAAGAAGGTGAGCGTGGCCAACATGAAGACGAGTCAGTACGTCCCTATCCACGCCAAACAGATCCGAGGTCTGTGCTTCAACCAGCAGAACGACAGCCTGCTGCTGTCGGCCGCCCTGGACAACACCATCAAGCTGACCAGGTACCCTGATGTCATCCTGCAGGGACTGGCCCCCATGGTGCAATCTCTAAGCACATTGTAATACATCAAACATAATTGTGTGTCCGTCCTCAGTCTGCTGACCAACACGGTGGTCCAGACCTACAACGCCGGTAGGCCCGTGTGGAGCTGCTGCTGGTGTCTGGACAACAGCAACTACGTCTACGCGGGTCTAAGCAACGGCTCCGTGTTGGTGTACGACACCCGAGACACCAGCACGCACGTGCAGGAGCTGCAGCCACTACGCTCGAAGTACGCGCACGCACGCACGTGCACGCACACACAGGCATCTAACCATGTTAGCGGTGCTTTTACTAGTGAATTCTTTGTTTTTCTGAAAACCTTTTAAATGGCCCCCACAGTTGTGCTGGTGCGTTCTCCATTGCTGTTACGTAGTCCCGCCCCTTGCTCTGGTTGGCTAACTGCCGGCCCCCTCGCTGAGCCTATTTGTCGGCTTTCTTTTTAATCAAGAGGTCGCATGTCATCTTGAACTGTTGAGTACTGATAGCAATCCGCCTCAGCTCGTATTTTGTCTTCATCACGTTAAACCCCCGCTCCCTTCTCGGCGTCTCCGCCAGGTGTCCCGTGGCGTCGCTGTGCTACGTCCCGCGGGCGGCGTCCAGCTCGTTCCCCTGCGGCGGGCTGATCGCCGGCTCCCTGGAGGCCGCCTGCTTCTGGGAGCAGGTCAACGAGGCCACGTACCGGCCGCATGCGCTGCCGCTGGAGTCCACCGGCTGCACCGACATCCAGGTGGAGACGGAGAGCCGCCACTGCCTGGTCACCTACAGGCCGGGTGAGAGGCGCCGCGCGCACCGCCATGCCGGTCCTCCTCGCTGCTCGTCATAAACCTCCTTCCAGGTCAAAGGTTAAAATGTCCTGTGTCCTCCCCACCCCGCAGGGCGCTCCCACCCGAGACTGCGCTGCGTCCTGATGGCGCTGACCCGGACCCCCCAGCAGGACTCCGCCCAGCTCCCCAGCTGCTCATACTCTCCCGTGCAGACGTTCGGCGCCGGCTCGTCCTGCAAGGTGCTCACCAAGAACGCCGTGTTCAAGAGTCCTCAAGGGGGCGGGACCCTGGTCGCCGCCGGCGACGAGGCATCCAACTCCACTATGGTGGGTCCATTTTGTGTGGGAGATCGGGGGGGGGGCTGGATGGTACTAATGAAAGTACTGATGTAACTGAGTAACAACCTTGTAATCCCAAAAAAAAAAAAAAATATATATATATATATATATATATATATATGTATGTGTGTGTATTTTGTGTTTTAATGGTTTGTTCTTCATACGAGAGATTCCAAAGTGTCTGAATAACCCCCCCCCCCCCTCCCCCCCACCTCAGGTGTGGGACGCGGGCAGCGGCTCTCTGCTCCAGAAGCTCCCGGCCGACCTGCCGGTGTTGGGCATCAGTCCGTTCTCTGTGAACGGCGAGCACTTCCTGGCCTCGCTGACGGAGAAGATGCTGAAGCTCTACAGGTGGGAGTGAAGGAGGACGGACGGACTGTCGCTCGCGTCGTTGCGTCCTCATACCGGACTATGGACACGCACACACACATAGCAGAGGACACACAGTCGCAGCGGGAGATAAAAACGTCCACTTTTATCCGGACCATTACTGGGAAGAAACAAACATTTCGTCTCGACCGGCGACCTTTGACCTGCACAGTAAGCCGGACGCGGCCTGGATTGCGTTTGCACGGGTCAAAGGTCAAACTGTTCGGATCTTCGTCTCACCCGCTGATGAGACCCTGTTGGCGTGTTTGTGTTTTAACTCGACTGCAGATCACTTCATCTTTTATGACAATACTTTAGATTTATCCTAAAGATTGACCTGCATTCATTTCTGTGAAGTGTGAAAATCATGGGTCACAGTCGAGCCGCGCGTCATCTTCTCGATTGGAACAAAGCGTGAGAATGTGGCTAAACGTTTTTCATCACATCCTCTTTTTTTATGGAAGGTCGTCACGTATTTTTTACCTTCTAGTCTAAACAAATGAAAATAGTGAGTTTGATCACAAGAGACGCTGAAACGTCTGCAGATATTCTAACAAAAATAGTCACTGGTTTGCTTCTATTGTGCGTCTGCATTTAAACAATACACATTACTGGACATCGCTAACGATGAAATGTCAGATTAGTCTCCTGGTGCGATAGATTTTCAAACTATGAGAAATGAAATTGCTGCTCTTGAAAGTAGATAAAAACAAAACTAATCCCTCGAGCTATTAGTTATGCTGAAACTCACCCAGAAGAAAATGTGAATGTTTTTACGCCTTTTTGGACTCTTCAGTGGCTGAAATCAGAATTCCAACAATAAACAAAGAAATTGTCTCGCTTTGCGCAAAAGTTTTTCAACCTGTTTCACTGACGGTAAAACATGTGAAGCAACTCTGAAGCTTTTATCAAAGAAACCTTTTTTTCTTTTCCCACCTTTTTTGCTTTCAGGGTTTCTGTAGTGATAAATGATAAGACATTGTTTATTCCTTTATTTCTTTTTTTATTAAATGCAAAGACAACAAGTCTGTGATGTCCCGGCGTTCCACTTCGACAGAGACTGAATGAAAGAATTTCTAAATGCTGGCCGTTTGCGGCTGATTGAAACAGCTGAAGGTCAAAGGTCAACGAGGTAAAACATTTAAGTCATCTGGATTCTTTTTGATTTAAATTCAAATGAAAGTTGGTAAACATTGTGTGGTAAACATTTGTCACATCCGCGCCAGATTCCTCTCACGGTTCGTTGAAAGACTTTTTAAACTGAACCGAACATTAAGTGCCAAAGGACTGCGGTTTGTTCTACATTTTCACTTTCCTCAAGTTCTAAATGAAGTTGTGTGTGTATATATGTATATTTGCTACGGATTCTTTGTGTACAACTTCAAAGTTAATAAAGGTTATTTGTTATTTTTAATGAAAGTATTCGGAGTCAAGTGTTTGGTGTTAAAGTTTCTTTTTTTAGAAAAGATGAGGAATCGAGGACATTGGAAGAAATGTTTGAAGGTTTGATGTCATTATGGACAATGTTTTTGGGAAATAAAAGTTTTTTTTCTTCAATTTTTAAGTAATTTCATTTAAGGGACCTTGAAGGATTTGGGGACATCTGGTGGTGAGTTGGTATATTGGAACTAATATTTATTCATGCCTTCATTCAACATTGGGAACCTTTTATCCACACTTATTCAAATTTATAAAATGTCCTGTTCGCGTCAATAGACCATTTAATTGTAGTTTCAGAAGCGTGCAGCCAAACTACGGTGCCTTCAGGGAATGTTAAATAACTGGTTTGTCCTTTCTGGGCCTCCGTAGCAACATGGTAGACTTAAGACATGAAAGTCTCATTACCAATTAACTAAACAACTGATCGTCATGTGATTAAACATTAAACATTTGAGAATTTTGAGAAACAGTGATGCTACACTTCCTATACACTTGTTTTTCTAATTAAAGAAACCCTCTGACTAAATGAACGTCTTTCAAAATATTCAACAGCTTTTTTAATGCGAACTTTGGGCTTTTTTAAAAGCAGCATGAAACCAAAACAAATTGGATTAATCATGGGATGCTTAGTTGTTATATACATATATAATAAGTATAAGTATATAACTGATCTAGTACTCCGATTTCTTTGGTTACATGGCGAAAGATTTTTATTACACTACATAGTCACATTTCACCCTCGTGCTTATCTTGAACCCTCATGCATTATTTATGAGCTGTCCATTGCCATCCTCGGAAGAAGGAAAAAAAATCGTCTGCAACTTTGCTCGTTGTGCTCATTCCTCCCACGGCCCCTGAACGCAGCAGCAGGCTGACTGGATCCGTGAAGATGGCGGACTGTATACGTGTTCCTCTTCTCCTGCTCTCGATCTGCATCTTCTCCTCTTTGCACCCAATTCGAGGACAAAATAACGTTATCGCCAAAGTCGCAGCTAATGCTGATCTTCCGCTGAAGCCTGCCGGAGGTCCGGGGCCGGCAGCGGGGATCCCGGGAGCCGGGGCCTCGCTGCCTCGGAGGCGCTCCACCGGCTGGAAGTTGGCCGAGGAAGGGGTGTGCAGGGAGGACCTGACCCGGCTTTGCCCTAAACACTCGTGGAACAACAACCTGGCGGTGCTGGAGTGTCTGCAGGACAGGAAAGAGGTACGTTAGCGGGACGGGAAGACGTGTTTTCCGGTGGAAACGGGCAGGGTGTGCCTGCTTGACGGAAACCCAGCTAATGGTAGCGCTGCTAGCCAGCCCGCTAGCAGCGAACGTCACGCCAGTTGCCTGTAATAGATTGAGTAATTAATGAGCTATCGTCTTATGCTTCATAAGTTGCAAACTGTAGAAAAACATTACATCTATATTCAGAGTCCTCGGGAACCACTGTTCACTTCGGCGCGATGCAATGCCACGAATGGTGGTTAGCTTCTTTACAAACTGCCCTTCGTGTGTCTCGTCTTCAAAGTTACCGTTGACTGCAGCAGCGTTTAATAGATTATCAGAAGAAACGTTTACCACCATTAATTATGTTTTTGTCCAATACATTTCAGCCAAAGTGATGCGAGGACACCGTTGTCTCACATTGTCACAGCATCTGCTTGACTTGTTGTCGGTGATTAATAGTGTGTTTATAACACCGTAAAATCCGCAGTTTATTAACGAGGTTCTGCGATAGTATGATGCTTCTGGATTAGCCAAGTTAATACATGTAGGCATTAGCAACAACACTTGCCAACCAATGGACCTTTGGTACGCATTAGACTACTGGGTAACCTGGCAACTTTGTCAGAAACCTGGGTAGCTAATGCTAAGTTAGCTAACTGTTTGCTAACATTGGTATGCTAGCAGGGAGACGTTAGCCCGGATACTCTGTACCAAGCGTCGTGTGATACCGTTAATTACCACGTTCCGCTCGCTTATAGCTCACCAAAGTCCTTTCTCCGACCACTGGCCGAGCTGGCTGCTTGTTTTACGAGAGGGAAATCATGCTGCTTTTAAAGCTGCTCTGTATCATTTCGTTAAAGTGAGGCAGGAAGGAAAGTTTAAAGCCACTTTCTTTGCATGGACTCTCGTTCCTTTTCTTCAGCGCCGGGATCAGTAGTCACTGCGGGTTTTTTGGGGTGGTGACCGATGTCCGGACCTGTTTATGCAACACATGACCACAGGACGATCACACGGATCAAGAAGATAACCTCCTGTTCTCAATGCCGGCGTCAGTGTTAACCGCTTCCTGCTACACGCGCCTACGCGTGTAAACTCTTCTATCGGCTTCGGCAAGATAGTCACATAACTTCTTCTTTTGTTTGCAGAACAAACAAGGACATTAGCTGGCGGGCTTTGATTAAGTCACAAATTGTCCACAAAGAGACGTTTTGATGATGAGTTGACTTTTAACGTGTCACCGTCTCACATCCGAGTCTCCTGAGAACAGTAACCGAACCCGGCCTCCGGATGTAGACTGGAACTTTCCCAGGCTGGTGCTTTTATTTGTCTTTCTCTGACTGTTATTTGGGAAAGGTGGAGGCCGATCGCTCATTTACTCCCACTTACTGTTTGAAACCGGGTTTTAAAAACCAGTAGTCAGTAGTCAAAATCAGTAAAGGCCGGTTTGATAACCTCAGATCTTACTCTAAATTCTTCCTCGATGAACTCCCAACTCCCACGTGACTGATCTGCTTTAAAAAGTTTACTACTATACGGTTCAGTCTTTGCCTAACGTGTCCATCTTACTGAGATAGAAATCTTGATCCTTCAGTATCAATAAGAGAATCTTAGAATTCTTCCATTCAGAGTTTAACAGCCCAACAGCTGCCAGTGAAGACGAGTTCAGCCCGTCATCAGAATGTGTTTGTTGACGGCGCACCGTTAAGCAGATGACTCGCTGCTGTGAGATAATGATCTTATCTGTAAAAGTCTGTAGGAGACAAGGACATTGTTTCAAAGAAACAAAGCAGAGCTAACAAAACGCATCCACGTGTGAACAGCTGGACCCTTAAAAAACCAAAAGGCCATCTGAAGGATTCCGGCTTTCAAAGTGGCTGATGGGATTGTAGTGTTAGTTAGTTTGGATTTGAGTATTTGTTGCTTTTCTGTAAATGGATAAAATGTTAAACAGAACTACCAACTGAAGTAGAGCGAAACTAATACATTACCAATTAGTTATGTCATTATTTCAACAGTTTGTTCCTGATGTATCAGACTTGTTATTGTAGTTGTCAGGAGAAATGATTCCTGTGTGCTTACGGTTCGTCTCCAGTGAAGCCACGTGTTTCATTTTGGCGGCGCTCCTCCGTCACGTCGTCTGGTCGAGGTCTGAGACTCGAGAGCTGCTTTTAGACTTGCAGCATATTTGTAGGTTCTGCTGTGGTTTAGTGGACGTGGTGCTGGGAGTCCGGAGGGGAGAATGAAGGGTGTCGCCCGTGTGCCTGATTCCCTCTCGGTTGGCTGGTTAGCACGTAGCGCGTTACCTTCAAAACTCCTGGCTCCTGGTCTGAGGAACCAACGGGCCGGCCGGGGTCCACACCCGGTTCCCCCGCTCAGCGTTTCTTCAAGGGGCCCGGGATGTTGTTGCTATGTTGAAACAGGAAATGCAAAGTGTTGCCAAAACCTTTTGAAAAAGCTTATTGTCTCAGACGCAGTGTGCCTCTTTCTGCCCGGAACTGAATCCCCCTGTGTCTTCCACTAATACATGGAGTACTTCATGGAGTACTGCATGAAGTACTTCATGTGGAACTGCTACTTGAACTGCAGAAGGCTCCTGGTCCCATTTCAGCTTCTCTGACTCCTCAAAAGTGGTTTGTTATTAACGGCTCATCTCGTGTGCGGTGCCTTTTCCTTTGCTTTGATGCACGTATTCTATTATTCTTTTTACTGCCATAAAGACGTTCCCGGTTGCTAAGCAACATCCCTTGTCGGCCCCTCCCTCGAAACGCGGTCCACTCAGGCTTATGGTGTCTGAGAATGATTCACGTGGAGGACCGGGGGGAGGGGGCTGCCTCTGTTCTTTCTAGCCGGGCTGGGAACACATCTGTCTCATACCTGACCCAGATGTGTGGAGGCCATGTCCCCAGCTGACCCCAATCAGCTGATCAAACACACTGTGTGCTGCCTGGTTCACTTCTTGACAAAGTGCTGCTTTCTTTCTATCTTCTTGTCTCATCTGTGACTCTGCATTCCTTATGACTGACCTTCTCCTCCCGAAGCTTTAAAAAGTAGCAGTTAAAGATACTTTTGAACTCAAGGACCTGCAGCTCTGATAGCTGCTGGCATTCGGAGATCAAACTTTTGTTGGATTTCTCTCGCGTGGAAAGGTTTCGATCTAGTAATCTCTTAAACATTTTAATTACATGTTTTAATTTGAGAAGCTTTTATTGGACATTTGTGACCATTGGAACCTGTGGAGATGCTAATGGAGGCTCTGGAGCTGTCGAGTAGGTCGGACGTTGGTTTAAATGAATGGAGCTCATTAAAGAGACGTTTTAAAATCCATCCTCCGTTATGTTGAGAATTCCAAAAAGCCAAAGCTAACAAAAAGCGCGAGACAACCTGCTCGTTACTGAACGTACATGAGCTGTTGTCGCGTCAAGCACTTCCTCCGATAACAAAGCACCATGTGTACTATCGGACCTCGTGTTGCTTTGTGTGTCCACACTCCCATTTCCAGCTTTCGCTTGATTGAATTTCCTCGGTGAGTCATGAGTTAGGACTTCTGACATGTCTGTGCTGCAATGCCGTCCTCTCCCTCAGTGTGAGCCGGCCCAGATGAGTTCGCTGTCTGTGGGACACCGAGGTGTCAAGTTCGCTGCAAATAGAACACATGAGTATTGACCCATAGTGCAGCTACCGTGTGGTAAACCGTCAGAAACTCTACGACCATCTGCAGAGTTTTGACACACAAGCACAAAACAATGATTGAAACAAAAAAGCTTTATTTTTAATTTTTATGCCAAGGCCATTTTTTCTTCTTCAAATTGAACAATGTATTAGCTGTTTAAACAATCCTGTAAATATAAATAAATAAAAAACACTTCAAACTACGGCGTTGAACTTTTTAACTTCAAACTATAAACAATAGGTTGGCTGTTTACAGTTATCTATTAGTTCATTGGAATTTGGGGAATAATAATAATTTAATTTTAGATTTATGCTCATTGTGCAGGATCTAAAAGATATGTAAAATGTATTAAAAAGCATTTATGTTGGATTGACGCTCCTTGTGTGTACCCATTCATTGACGTCATGATTCCTGCAGGTGCAACACAGAAGAGATGCATTTGGCACGAGAGCATATGTCTTCTCTACCGTGTGATGGAATTTATTAATTGTATATTTCGTTAAAATAAAGAATCAAACGACGAAAAAAACGTGCAGACTTTAATAACGTGTTTTTTGATTCCCATTAATCGTCCTCTTAATCACTAATGTCTCCTCTGCTTCTTTTTTTCTTCAGGAAACTGAGATTGCAGCTGAATGCAACCATGTAAGTGTTTTCCTTTCCATCCCAGCATGCACCTTGTTTGCCCTAGATTCACTCAAACCTCGATATGGGAGCGATGTGAGATCTTGGGATGGGGTTCAAACCCTATTCAAGGGTTACTTACTAGCTTCTTCTGGAGCTTTCAGCCACATGACATCCATCCTCGTGTTCTTTGTACCCTCCAGCTGCTGTGGAACTACAAGCTGAACCTGACCACCGACCCCAAGTTTGAGTCTGTCGCCGTGGAGGTCTGCAAGACCACCATCTCTGAGGTGAGTGCTGAAACAGTCTTCAAACTGTGCCGTAAAAAGATGGTGAAATATCTCCACGGTTTCTTCTCTTACCTTCTGATGTCGATGTTTTACACTCTCTCGCCCCGCCTCCTCGCTCAGATCAAAGAATGCGCGGCAGAGGAGCTGGGGAAGGGCTACCTGGTGTCCTGCCTGGTGGATCACCGTGGCAACATTAGCGACTACCAGTGTAACCAGTACATCACCAAGATGACCACCATCGTGTTCAGCGACTACCGGCTCATCTGCGGCTTCATGGACAAGTGCCGCGAGGACATCAACACGCTGCGCTGCGGCAGCATCAGCACCGGAGAGAAGGTGGGGCTCCCGCAAGTCACCGTGGTTACGCCGTTTGGGACGATTGGGGTTCAGCGCAGCTTTGTTAATTAACGGGGGAAAAAAAGATATCCCTTGTTTTTTGTTATGAATGAAATGAACCAGTCCTTCACTCGTCCCACAGAGGGGACTTTAAAATAAATTGTGCTCAGGGAAACCCGATTGGCTTCGCTGTGAACATTTCTATCCAACACACTGTGCTGTTGTTCATTGGAGTTTTTCTCCTGCCTCGGGAGCCCATTAGACACGCGTCTATTCTGGGATCTGTCCCGCTGGCACGAGGAGAACTCTGAGCAAATTATTTCTTCTGCGGACTCCAGCTTCCTTACCTGCAATTCTGTGACCACGGATTAGAAACAGAGACCCACGACTGACATGCGTCTGTGCGTGCGCTTCCATCAAGGGGCGTTTCATATCGCTGACTGTGAGAGCCATTGTCTCCCTCTCTGACCGCCCCCCTCCCTCCCCGTTTGCCCCCCCGCGCAGGACGTCCACTCTCAGGGCGAGGTCATCGCCTGTCTGGAGAAGGCTTTGGTGCGGGAGGCCGAGGAGCAGCAGGGGGCGCACCCCATCAAGGACGAGTGCAAGAGGTCCATCATGAGGGTGGCCGAGCTCTCTTCGGACGACTTCCATCTGGACCGGTACCTGTACTTCTCCTGCCGGGAGGACCGCGAGCGCTTCTGTGAAAAGGTGAGGAACGTCCTTCAACTTCACCGTTTCACACTTCCTCTTGAATCAACGAGAGGAAGAAGGCTTTATTCAGATGAACGCCGACCCGCCTCCATACACTTACTTCCTGTTTGGGTTCTTGAATCTAAGAGACCTGTACGTTTCACCAGCTTTGGTTCTTTTAAATTGGATTGGTGCATTTTTTACCATCTAGTCTCCTCCTCAGACGCTGGCCGGAGAGGGACGAGTTTACAAATGTCTCTTCAATCACAAGTTCGAGGAGGCGATGACGGAGAGGGTGAGTGTGACGGTCGCCATGGATGATAAACATTCCCCAAGACCACTCCTACAAAATGAAAGACTCTAGATAACAATTGCCCCCCACCCCCCCGTGACCTCAGTGCCGCGAGGCGTTGACCACCAGGCAGAAGCTGATCGCTCAGGACTACAAGGTGAGCTACTCGCTGGCCAAGGCCTGCAAGTCGGACCTGAGGAAGTACCACTGCAGCGCCGACAGCAACATGCCGCGGGCCCGCGAGGCCCGCCTCTCCTACCTGCTACTGTGCCTGGAGTCGGCTGTGCACCGAGGTACGAGCCCCCGTGGGACCAGCTGTGGTCAAACCATATGGATAATGATTAGAATCCGTGGAGATAATTTTGTGCAGATTTTTTATGATTGATTCGGATTCAATGAAGCCGAATGGGGAACTAATTCATCTTAATATGGTATAAAATAAAGTTTCTGTCTGCACCATTTTGAAAAATAACCCTCATGTACGCGGCACTTCCTCCCAGGCCGCGTGGTAATCGGCGAGTGTCAGGGCGAGATGATGGACTACAGGCGGATGCTGATGGAGGACTTCTCCCTGAGTCCGGAGATCGTGCTTCACTGCCGGGCGGAGATCGAGGGCCACTGCTCGGGCCTCCACCGCAAGGGCCGCACGCTGCACTGCCTGATGAGGGTCGGCCGGGGGGACGCCGGCGCCATCGACGCCAACTGCCAGAGGGCGGTAAGTTGGGGGCAGTTACTGTTTATCAGGGAGGAGGTGAAAAGGTACTCCTCTGCTCAACTAGCGCGGAAAGGAATAGATTCTTATGAGCAGAAGACCAGCCACCAGGATCCTGCTCAGAGAGGTCCTACGTCACCAGGGTGGATGCCCTTTATCTCACAGCATCACCACAGCAACCGCCTTCTCATCTCCTCACCACTTGTTGTTGTTTGTGTCTTCAGCTCCAGACTCTGATCCAGGAGGCCGACCCCGGCTCCGACTACCGCATCGACCGGGCCCTCAATGAGGCCTGTGAGTCTGTGATCCAGACGGCCTGCAAGCACATCCGCAGCGGGGACCCCATGTGAGTGAAGGGCCTCCTCCACCACCATACACACCTCTTCCAGCTTCACCTCCTCCTGTAATCCAACCTGTTCTTTTTGAAAAGAGACACGATGTTCCTGTATTCTTAAACGGGCTCCTCCTGTGATTCTGCTAATCTCTCATTTACACCTTTTAATCCACATTCTAATAATATTTTTATTCACTGGTGCAAAGACCAGTACTAGAACCAAGATCATTTAATTTTATCCGATTCAAAGAAACGTCTCTTGGGAGTTTAAAAGTAAAATGACCTCTTTTCATTAGATTTTATTAGCTTACGATGGTCTGTGATTTTCAAAATAAAAGTGATGTATGTGTGTTGCTGCAGGATCCTGTCGTGTCTGATGGAGCACCTGTACACAGAGAAGATGGTGGAGGACTGTGAGCACCGGCTGCTGGAGCTGCAGTACTTTATCGCCCGTGACTGGAAGTAAGTCGGCCTCCTCTTCCTCGTCACCACCTCACAAGCTTTCTGGATTCATGAAAGAGAAAATCCTAGGGGTGTAACGATTCATTCAGTGAATCGATTAATCAATTTATATTCCTGCGATCCAACTGAATCAATCGATCTGTGCTCCGCAAATCGGCATTCCGGACAACATGTATCGATTTGAAATGGTACATAATCGATTGTATCGATACTTGGAAACTGCACATTGGATTTAAGTACAAAAACTGTGTGTGTGTGTGTGTGTGTGTGTGTGTGTGTGTGTGTGTGTGTGTGTGTGTGTGTGTGTGTGTGTGTGTGTGTGTGTGTGTGTGTGTGTTTGTTAGCACTTTAGACACGTTAAACGTTACTCGATCCAGTCTGCCTGTCTGTGACGTCATCAGTACGCAGCGGCAGCCGCGCGAAACTCTGAACAACAACAAAACACAGCGTGGAGGAGACGACTGCGAGCGAGACATTTACAAACTAACATTGATCCAGCGCGTAGAAACATTTTGGCTTTTGCAAACACGGAGGTGTTCTAAATAAGTCGGTCGCTGTTTGTAGAATATGTAGAAGCCAAATAAAAAACCACGGAAAGGCGACGAATCTTTCAGGCCATCTACTAAGGCGCCGTGGGATTAAACAACGCCGACAGTCAGGACCTCTAGCAGCGTCACCGCTGCAGCAGCAGCAGGTAACTCCAGCTCTGCAGACACCTCAGGCCTCGCCAGCACCAAACTCAACATCACAGTAACAAGTTTATCTGTAAAGACATGCGACCCTACAATGTGGTTGAAAATCCGGGGTTCTGTGGATTGATCCAAACATTGTGTAATTATTGTGTAAAGTTTACATTGAAAATGGATTCAAATAAAAGGTTAATACATTTGCCATTAATTGTGGTTTGCTTGTTTATAATATCCATAATTAATTTAAACCTGATTTCCTCACAAGAAACAACTGGGATCTCAGAAACTTTGCCTGCACTGTCCAGTAAAGTTACTGAATCGATTTCAAGTCACTGAATCGAATCGTTCTAAATTAACCCAGGTCGTCCATGAATCGAATCGGCAACCATGAATCGTGATTTGAATCAAATTGTTGTTAAAATGAATCGTTACACCCCTAGTTACAACCCAAAATCATCTGTTTTAGCAAAGCCGTGTTCTCTTTCCCTCTTTATTTATTTTACCCAGTAATGATTCCAGTTCTTCACCACTTCATCTCTACATTAAGAGGAGCATTTATTGATTTAAAGAATAGTTATAAATATCATATATTTAACACATTTCATGTGTTCGTTCTCATGTATGATTCAATAATCCGAATCTTCCCCCCTCCCCTCCAGGCTGGATCCCATCCTGTACAGGAAGTGTCAGGGCGACGCCGCCCGGCTCTGCCACACCCACCGCTGGAACGAGACCAGCGAGGTGATGCCGCCCGGCGCCATCTTCTCCTGCCTGTATCGCCACGCCTACCGCTCGGTGGAGCAGGGCCGCCGGGTGAGTCTCTTACCAAGTGGGGAGGAGTGCGTTCGCCTCGGGGGGAGAGGAGGGTTTAATCTCTATTCAAATACTGCACCACTCTCAACGGTCCGCTCCATCACACCTGACCGGAGGCCCACATTTCAAATTAGTGTATCATTTTAAAAGAGGCCCTTTATTATTTTTGATTTTCTAATGTTTCTGTTTTTTAAATTGGTCCAGCATTGCAGGAGGCAACTGGCCGCCATTTACGTCCACTAAAAATGATTATCAATATAAGTGTCTGGCAACATCATGGAAATAATCCCACTGAGGCATTAAGCAGCCTGCTATCTTCTGCTTGACCCCCCCACCCCCCTCCGTTTCCTATTGGTGGTTTTAAACGGTAATTTTCAGTGGATGTAAATTAGAGTTTTAGAGAAGAAAGTGCGCTAAAAATACACATCTGCATATTGCAAAAGAAAAAATGACAAACTGCAGTAAATAAAGTCTCACTGACCAGAGAATGTTGTCGTAGCTCCCTGGTGGAGAGTCTGACGCAGGGAACCAGGGTTTGACTGTGAGTATGTCGAGCCGCTGAACTGATGATGATGATCTCGGGGAACTGGACGTCCTGTCATGATGTTCGGAGGGGAAGTGATTGCACTCTGTATTTCTTATCTGATGTCTGCATGCGGGAGCTGATTTTTGAAGAGTAATCGTGATGTGGCGACTTGATGCGGATCTCAAATCATGGAACGCATGCTTATGCTGATTAACCTAATGGAGAAATGAAGTTCCTGATTAAAAGCCCCACTGTTGGCTGAAAGTGATACTCCACTCCAACATGTTCTCTATCAGAGCCTTCTAGAATGTGATCAAACGGCGTTTCCTCCATCACAAGAAGAACGGCCTGATTTCATGCCGGTTGGAATCCGTTCCAGAGGAAAAAGCATCTAGATGGAACTCTGCTCCTTATCCGTAGTCCACTTTGTGTTCTTTATTCTGCAAACGTGCACATGTATTAAACGTGTCCTGAAGGCGCAGACGATGGAGGAAGCTCTCGCAGCTCAAACAAATGCACCTCTTTGGCAAGCCGTGGGAGCCCACGCTCTCCTTAACGCCCGAGCTACCTAGCATGCTAATTTCAATTATTCCTAATCTTAATTGCGCCAATCCTGACATCAACATCTGGCTCAAACGGCTAATTGTGACCGGCTAGCGCCGTAGTGAGTTAGCCATCACCTCAGTGGCTACATATGTAGCTGATGCTAACCCAGCAGGTGATTTATTGTCCCTCTTTCCCCATCTTGATTAGATTGATAAAATATTATTTTTGAATCTTGTCTGCAAACGTATTTTCTTTCTCGAGCAGAAAATACAAGAAGTTCCAAACCCTTTGCGATGCATCTTAGAGTGGAGTATCACGCCGAGGCCTCTTCCTACAAGAGAAGCGAGCGTTGTTGTTTTTTCTGGTTTCTAAGCCAATGTGCCCCCCATTCCCAGCTCTCCAGGGACTGTAAGGTGGAGGTGCAGAGGATCCTCCACCAGAGGGCGCTGGACGTGAAGCTGGACCCCGAGCTCCAGAGGCAGTGCATGACCGACCTGGGGAAGTGGTGCAGCGAGAAGACGGAGGCCGGCCAGGAGCTGGAGTGCCTGCAGGACCACCTGGAGGACCTGGTGCCCGGCTGCAGGGACGTGGTGGGGAACCTAACGGAGCTGGAGTCCGAGGTAACTGCTGCCGCTACCCACAATGCAACGCGAGAGGCCTGGGGCCTCATTTATAAAACCTTGCGTAGGATTTGCGCCAGAAGTGGTGTACGGATGAAACGTAGGACGTGCGTACGCACCGAAATATTCAGACTTATAAAACCGTGCGCACGCACGTCCTACGCAGTTTTCCCTTAATAAATCACAATCACTTCTAAATGCAGCGCAGCTTTTGCGGCTTCATGTCACGCCCATAGTTGCCCATATATAGTCTGTGGAACGCCCACAAATTAACATTCATCGATTGCGAAATCATGATAAACAGGAGAACGAAGAAACGTAACTTTGAAGTGGAAATGATCATTGGGAGGTGGAAAGGAGAAGTCTAATGCTCTTTGGAGGGCACAGTGTGGACATCACTAATGCCAAAAAGGCACTCGAGTGGCAAAAGGTTGCAGAGCAACGCTGCAGCCTCACAACCTCGGACCGGCCGAGATGAAGAAAAAATGGTCTGACATCAAAGTGGATGTAAAAAAAGCATTTAGCGCGCCATCGCCAAAGTGTGTCTGCCCCGGGGGGGAGAGGGGACACCGGAGCTGTCCCCTCCTGATGAGAGACTGGCGGCAAGGATCGGGGATCGGGAACAGGGTCTGGGCCAACATCAGCGTCAGGGGGGTCGAGGCACGTTTGGAAGCTGTGCCACATTATGTAGCACATGCCAGCATGGTTTTGCACACCTTTTCAGGAGTAAACAATAATCTCCCTCCAGTGCAGTCGAGGCAGCGCCATCTGCCCTTAAACAGGCCGATGGTGCGCTGCACTACAGCGCGAATCCTTCCATGTGCCACGTCTTCTAAGAGCGCAAGATCAGCCATTACGCGTCATTACGCATTGTGGCGGCATCATGGCATTTTATTACCGTCCATTTGATTGCATCTGGCAAGCAACAGCTGTGTTTTGGGGATGAATTGCATAACATGCCAATATTATCGCAGAACATATTTCACTTTTCTTTTTGAAAATGTGTTCATTTGTATTTGTTTGTTTTACGCTGCAGATCGATCAAACGGGTGTTCGTGTTATTTATGAGAACAGTCTAGTGTTTCTTGTATTTGCCGACGGTTCTCATTTCACCCGTTTTTTTGCGTACGCATGGGTCCAAGGTTGCGTGAAGGGCCGCACATTTTCCCGTCAAGCTTGCTTTTTATAAATACCAATTATTGCGTAGAGAGCGGCGTACGCCTTCTTTTGTGCGTACGCAACGTTTATAAATGAGGCCCCTGGTGTTCCTGTGCGGTGTTCCTAGTTTTAGATCACAGGGAAATCACATTGTCTTATTTTAGATTTTAGATTTCCTTTTACAGTAGACCTCTAAGATCTAAGTTAAATGCAGAATTTGTCTACATAACTGACTACATGTTTTGTACATTTCTTCCCCTCTAGAAGTCTCACTTTATTTCTAAAAAGCGGCCTTGAATAAGTCTAATAATCTCTTTGAAGGTCCACGTTGGAGCTTCTTTTTCTGTAAACGGATTATTTTGTGACTGTTGGGGTCCTAATCAGTTTGCCTCATTTGATTGGTAGAACTCAAATGTCTCTGGTCTGTCCTCAGGACATCCAGATCGAGGCGCTGCTGATGCAGGCGTGTGAACCCGTCATCCAGACCTTCTGCCACGTGAGTCCACCACGAAAACATGCTTATAAAGCTGATCACGTTGATGCACAGCGTGCACGATGAAGTTAGTTAGCAAGAAGCTATGTTTATAGAACCTTCAGAGGATAATCCCCCCCCACCCCCCTGGTCTGTCTGTCAGGAGGTGGCCGATAACCAGATCAACACAGGGGACCTGATGGAGTGTCTGGTGCAGAACAAACACCAGAAGGAGATGAATGAGAAGTGTTCTGTGGGAGTGACGCACTTCCAGCTGGTGAGGATCAGAACCGTTTCGCATAAGCTGTGACACAAACGGGCCGACGTGCTAACCAGCTGCTCTCCCTCCAGATCCAGATCAAAGACTTCCGTTTCTCCTACAAGTTCAAGACGGCCTGCAAGGAGGACGTCCTCAAGCTGTGTCCCAACATCAAGAAGAAGTAAGACACTTTATATCAGCGGGTTTGTCCCCCAGAAAGGTCCACTTACCATCTCCTGGGACGAGCTCCGTCCAAACGGTCCCAAGCTCAGAGGGGGAAGAGGCCGCTCTTCTTTTTGTAAACGTTGAATCCAATACGCCATTTTTCTACAAAAGAAGGGTTACAGGTTGTGGTCGTCCCGGCCACACCGAGTGGAACCCCCCCTGACTACACAGGCTATACTATATCTGAAGATATAGTCTCTTCATTATGACACTGTAGCGTGTAGCCTCCTACTCACACGATCATCCTCCTACCTCACTGTCCTCAGCGTCTCAGTTGAGTGACTCGCCACTTTGTCCCCGGTGGCGTTTAAAAATAACCATGACATGTTGTGCAGAGCTAGAGTGTGACCTCTGTGACCCCCCGCCCCCCCCCCCCCCCCCTCGCTGTAGGGTGGACGTGGTGATCTGCCTCAGCACCACAGTGAGGAACGACACGCTGCAGGACGCCAAGGAGCAGCGGGTGTCCATCAAGTGTCGCAAACAGCTGCGGGTAGAGGAGGTGGAGATGGTAGGTTCACTGAACCGATTGGCCAACGGAACATTCAAACATGTGTAAATGCAGTAAACACATCTGGGTTCTTCTCTGGAGATGTTTCCATGAGCCCGTCTGAGCTTCATCCACCTCTCTTCCTTGGTCTTTCTCCTTCTTTCTCTCTCTCCAGTCGGAGGACATCCGCTTGGAACCGGAGTTGTACGACTCCTGTAAGCAGGACATCAACCGGCTGTGTCAGAACGTGGCCTTCGGAAACGCACAGGTCAATACACACACACACACACACACACACCGTTTTCTTTAAACAAAATAGAATTCAGAATGTAGGCGGTCACTCGGGTCATCGGGTAGTTGAGTGTGTTCTTTAGGTCCCTGTAATAATTCTGATGTAGTTATTCACTGTGAGAAGGACTCTGTGCTCCCAGATGGTTCTGACCCGTGGCTCTGTGTCCCTGTAGGTCATCGAGTGTCTGAAGGAGAACAAACGGCAGCTGACCCAGCGCTGCCACCAGCGCATCTTCAAGCTGCAGGAGGTGGAGATGGTGGATCCCGAGCTGGACTACCAGCTGATGAGGGTCTGCAAGCACATGATTAGGGTAGGCCAGTAGAACCAGCACCACAGGGTCACTGTAGACCAATAGAACCAGCACCACGGGTTCCTGTCTGAAGTCTGTGTGATTTCAGCGGTTCTGTTCGGAGTCTGAGGGGAAGAACGTTCTTCAGTGTCTGAAGCAGAACAAAAATAGCGAGCTGATGGACCCTAAATGCAAGCAGATGATCACCAAGAGACAGATCACCCAGAACACGGGTAGACACACACACACACACACACACACACATATGCACACCGTACTCTACCTCACCACCTTTTCGTGTTGCTCCTGCAGACTACAGGCTGAACCCGGTGCTGAGGAAGGCCTGCAAAGCCGACATCCCCAAGTTCTGCCAGCCCGTCCTGAACAAGGCCACGGCGGACAGCGAGCTGGAGGGGCAGGTCATCGCCTGCCTCAAGCTCAAATACGCCGACCAGGTCAGACTCCTTTTTAAAGGGTGAACCTCAGTTGGAGGGAAAAGGTTTGCGGGGGTTTCTGTTTTGGGGTCTTTGCCCTGAAAATGGCTTAACAGAAAAAAATAGAAAAATCAGTTGTGATGTGTAAAAATCAGTTTATATGTTATTGGCAAAATCAATCATTTTTGTCTAAGTCCGGCCCTGGTTCACGCCTGCAAGGCTCGGTTTGCTCGGGTTCAAAAGGTAACAAATTAAACCTGGAACCTCTGGTCCCATAGAAGTGTATGAGAAAATTACTTCTCTCTTGCTGTTTGTTCCCTCAGTAAACATTCACAGTTTTAAGTCTTCTTTAATACAGCATGATGTTTATTTAGTAAATTATGGTCCATGTAGTCAAACAGACCATAAAGCAGGGGATGCTTTAGGGCGGGGCTACACGCTGATTGACAGGTCTACCAGAGACATATAGACCTCAGTCCTTATACGGTCACTTCCTGTTCACTGGTTGTGAAAAGAACAACGTAAGGACGGCCGTGAATCCAAGATGGCGAACCCGAGGCCGCAATCCAGTGGTGTCCTCAAGACAGTTGGCCTCTAAATATGTTCTTGTTGTTGTTATACATTGCATGTCATTTAGCTGACGCTTTTATCCAAAGCGACTTACAATAAGTGCATCCAACCATAAGGATCCAAACTCAGAAGTGTAAATGTGTATTTTTGTGTGTTGTGTCAGCGTTTATCTCCAGACTGCGAGGCTCAGATCCAGGTCATCCTGCAGGAGTCAGCGCTGGACTACAGGCTAGACCCTCAGCTTCAGATCCAATGCACACCGGAGGTTCATATATATATATATTATAAATTATTCGGGCTGTCAACATTCATTAGTTTTTTTTTGTTTTTCTTCTAAATACTAAACCTTACAAGGAATGAGTATCATTTGGGTGCATTTTAGACGATCAATCAATCTCACACACACACTCCCACACACACACACACACACACACATTGTTGATGTTCTTTTAAACACAAAACTACACACATGTGATCATCTTGGAGGTGGAACATGTTCAACTAGCGACTCGTCCAGCTATCCTTGTGCACTTTGCTCTCAACTCCATCATTCAACGGCTGTGTTTGAAGTCCCAACAATCTCCCCACATTTAGCCAGAACGTTTTCAAAACACAGTGGTGGTCCTCTGCAGACTGTGTGCCACGCAGGGTAACGGTAGATGTTGAGATGGACGGGGCATGGCAGCTAGCTTAGCCTAGCGGTGCTTTAAGTGGTCCGTTTGCTACTCACCCCTCACCCTTTACTGTCTGTCAAACATCAAAGGATGTGTGGAAGATGTTGCGTACACGCAGGTGGACATCTGGCTGCTGCATATGTTGACTATAAACCCTCGATGCCTTGCTCAGGCTGTGTGGCAGCAGCTAATAGCTGTTTGTGATGTTTCTTCAGATTTCCCGGCTGTGTTCGGAGGAGGCGGCGGCTCAAGAGCAGACGGGTCAGGTGGAGGAGTGTCTGAAGGTCAACCTGCTGAAGATCAAACTAGACGGATGCAAGAAGGTAAACTGCCTGTATGCTGCCTTCACTGAACCTTTTGGAGGACCGGACCCTGCAGCGCCAGGACACAACCCTTTTCTCAAATGTCATTAACCAAATTTGTGGTATTAAAAGTAACTCTTATTAAATAATAAATGTGGATACATGATGAAAATAAGCTGTTTCTGTAGAAAAGGAGATTTCCAGCATCAATTATGAGATGATAATTTCCTCTCCTTCCTCATCTACCTCATCTCCTCCCTCTCCATGTTGCCTCTTCGTCCTGCAGGAGGTGCTGAACATGCTGAAGGAGAGTAAGGCGGACATCTTCGTGGACCCTGTCCTCCACACAGCCTGCGCTCTGGACATCAAACATCAATGTGCAGCCATCCCACCTGGAAGGGGGCGACGTGAGTCCACAAACAAACATAAGCGGAGAAAATTCACCTGAAGTACAAACACCAGATATCGGATCTTTTATTTGCTTGTTTTTTGGATTAATCTGTATTAAATAGAATTAAAGTGATATATTTTTTCTTCCTGATGATGATCAATTAGAATAAATTAAAATTCAGTTTGAATATTATGTCTCCTGGATAGAAACTGATTAAAACAGCTCCTTACATTGTGTCCTCAGAGATGTCGTGTCTGATGGAGGCGCTTCAGGACAAACGAGTCCGTCTGCAGCCGGAGTGCAAGAAAAGACTTCAGGATCGCCTCGAAATGTGGAGCTACGCCGCAAAGGTGAGAGAGAGACTTTCTCTGAAAAGCTGAGCATGTTTAATTTATTTTGTTTCGCAATTTTGCTTTTAAATTGAAGAATCATATACATTTTTGTCTTAATTAAAAATTTTACTGAATGAGCTGTAGAACATCAATTCAAAGGGGTCCTTTATTTTGAAAAGCACTTTTTTTATAATATATACCGCTTTTCAAAATACGCTTTACATGGTTAAAATAAACATAAAGACAAAGTCCCCATATAAAAGCACAGCATTGATTACACATTAAAAGCAATCTAAAAAGCTGCGTTTTGACTAGTGACTTAAAAGTTGACAGGTTAGTGCCGTCTCTGATGTGTTTGGGGAGTGAGTTCCAGAGGGAGGGAGCGGAGATGGAGAAAGCTCCGTCGCCCCAGGTTCAGTGCTTGGCCCTGAGTGGGGTGGACAGGAGGTTGGCATCAGAGGAACGGAGGGAGTGGGAGGGAGTGTGGTGCTTGAGCAGGTCGGTGAGGTAGGAGGCTCCTGGCTGTGAAGGGCTTTGAGAGAAGGATTTTAAAGCTGCAGAAAGTGGAGATTAAAGGATCTTTTTTCATTGTCAAATTGATTGGATAAGCAAGAAGGACTTTTATTTGAAACTTATTTACTGAGCAGTGGAAAATATATTTAAATTGACTTTTACTTTGAAATGGGTTGAATGACCTGTATGAATTCAGTTTTAACTGGAATTTTCATTTCAAACCAGGGTGTGGGTTTTATATTTTGATGTAAACACATCTGTCCTGCCCTTCCTGTCAGGTGGCTCCTGCTGAGGGCTTCTCGGACCTGGCCATGCAGGTGATGACGTCTCCATCCAAGAACTACATCCTGACGGTGATTGGTGGAGGCGTTGCGGTGCTCTTTGTGATGGGGCTGCTCTGCGGCCGATTCACCAGGCGCGTCACTCAGCAGCTGAAGGACAGGTAGACCCCGCCCCCTTTGGGTTCAGAACACACCCACCGGAGAAACGACCACCGCTGATCATCATCACCCCCCCTTCTCCCCTTTCACCTCTGAGTCACCACTTAATTTACAAAAGACATTTGCCTCTTTGGCCATCTCTGCAATGGTTGAAGAGGAATTACCCACAATCCTGCAGGACAAAGTCTGCTTGATCAGTGACCTCGGTGATCTGCTCTTCCTTCCTTTGCTCGCCAGGAGGCCACGCCCCCTGCCACCCTTTCTTCTTCTTCTCTTCCCAAGCGTCGATAACGAGTGCGGCCTCCTGTAGTTTAACCCCACCCGCACCTCACCTGTATATTCTCCCCATGTTGGCAGTGGGGCAATGACGGGGGGTGGAAGGGGCTTGTAAGAATATGGGGTCAGAGGTTAAGATTGGCAAATGAGGTCAAATCATACAAAGTGTAAATGTGTAGAAAGTGGGTTTGGAAATGCTCAAATATAGAGCAGTTTAACAACGTGTGTGTGTGTGTGTGTGTGTGTGAGAATGAGAAACTCCTTCTACCACCACGTTCTAGTTTGTTGTCCTACCAAAGTTTTTTTTTTGGGGGGGGGGGGGTGGATGGATTTTTATTTTTTTTTTCCGATGTGTTAGTTAAATGTTACCGCCATGGGACTACCGGGTGGGCGGTGCCAAGCAGTCAGCACTCCACTGAGCCACAGATACAGAGTGGACGGATCAAACGCTCCCAACCAGCTCGCTCACAATCTCGCCTCACAGCCGGAACTACTTGTGGATATTTTTATTTTTGGTTTCTGAAGAGGCGATTTCAGTCTGTCTCAGTCGAACCGACTCGATCCACGCCTTAAATGCACCGCTCTCGTACACCTGCTACTCCCGCTTCGACCGGGGTTCTTTTTCAGTTCCGGCAGCCGGTTGGGGTGCTTGTTTCGAGTGAGGGGTCCTGGAGTTCACCGCACTGGCGGCTGACGCAGGAGAAAAAAAACAGAATAAAAAGATTCTTGATTTATTATAGAGATGTGAACATTTTTGTGTAAAGATGATACTGGAATCACTGCACATTTGTTGTTCTTTTTTCATATATATATACCGTTTTGTCATAGCCTTATTTATTTGTTTACTAATGAAGTCTTTTTTTTTTTTTTTTTTTTTGTTAATATGATTTGAATGTTCTCCGGTTGCCTTTTCTCCTGCGAGCGACCCCCCCCCGCCCCCCATCCTCGGGATGGGGAGAGGGGTCTTAGTGTGACAGTGAACGTCTCTGGTGGGCAGAGTCTTTGAGGGTGATTAAAGCGTCCATCTTTAATGTGACGATACTTTGGGGATGACCACTGGTGCTCTCGCAGCGTCAAAGCCGATCAGCGATCCGGATACGGGGGGGAGGTGGGGGGGGGGGGGGATTATCTCTCTGCTACATCTGTAGGTCAGAAGGAGGCCTTTCAATCAGTTATTATATTAAAGGTGCAGTGCGTTGGGGTGAGAACTTGGTCTGCAAACACACAACCCAGAAAACCAAACTTCAGCGTGTCGGCGTTCAACAGTTTCTCCCCATGTGACAAACGTGCACAAAAACAAAGGGCAGAAAAAAACAGACTGGACTGAACTAGCAAAAGGAAAAAACAGTTTAAGCTCAAACGTCCAGTTAGTTTCTTTGTAGAAAGGGGGCAGGACTTGGGCCGTAATCTCTTCTCTCGGTAAAGCGAAGCGGTGTTTGGTTTCTACGGATCCAGTCTGGTCCGTTTTTTGCTGTTCTCGTTTTTTAGTGTTCTCCTGCTTGGCCCGCGGTTTGATGCCGGAAGAAGGAGGCTTTACCGCAGGTGAGGAAGGAAAGGGGGGGTGTACCATACTGCTGACATACGGTGAAGCTCCGCCCTCCACGCTTGTAAATTAGGCGTTGTGATGACATTGAACTGCCTTCACTTTTAAAAAAATGTCTTTATTCATCTGACGTCGGGGGGGTTTTATCAAACTGTGTCTACTCGTCTGTACAGAACGTTGACCTCCGGGGGCACAGGGCGCGCGCCCTGTGCGTGTATTGCCCACTGATTCGGAACCGTCCGATCTCTCTGTCCTCGTTCTGCTCGTCCCAAACGATGGCGACGTTTTTAGATTTTTAAGTTTGTGATGGTTGCGATTTTTTTGTTTTGTTTGTTTTTCTTGTTGTTTTTTTTTGTTTTTTTAAAATGATTCTTTGTGTCTGATTTCATTTGAATTGATCATCTGATTACTTATTTCCCCCCCTGTCCACTTTTATTTCCTCCTTTCTTTGGGGGGTGCTTTTTTGTTCTGTACAGTTGAAAATTGGACAGTTTGTTAATAATAAAGTCTGCAAGGTTTCTATTCTATACTCTGGTGTGTTGATTTCAATTCAGTCATTAGAAGATTTGTTTCTTGTCAAACAGTTGTTGAGTCAGTATTGTGTCTTTGGCTCTGAAACTCCTCTAATCTCCGTGTGGATACATTTTTGGGCACTAATCATTCCAGTCCTCCATGTACATTGACCCTAAATGTTTCTATTTAAAGCTGGTTTTGGCAGCTGACCCACAGTTGTAGCACTTAAGCTTATGACTAAGTGCTACCTCTTTATTATAAGAAATGGTCTTCTTTTTTGTATTTTTAGATGTCATAAGATCGCAGAGAGTGGAGGAGACCAAAGAGGAGAGAAGAATCATTTCCTGAAGGTAAAGTTAGTGGCTGTGTCTCAAAGTCGCTAGGCTGCATCCTTAAGGACTCATTCGTCGACCGCATACGTCACTTCGGCTGCAACCCGTCTGTCCCAAATCTGTCGGCTCCTCCGAACACGGTTGAGGGACGCAGCCCTCCGAGAGCTGATTTGAAGGCCACATCTGATCTATCCTTTGCGTCCCAGCACATCCCAGCATGCAGTCTGGGCCGACAAGGATTGAATTTATTCAGAACGGGGTTCATTACTGCTTCTTATGAACATCAATTAGTGAAAAGTCACTTCAATGACTTAACTTTCACACTAGGGGCTGACTAATATCTTACTGAGGCGGTTACTGTTTATATATATAGAGATAGAAAATAATAATTTGTGTGTGTGTGTGTGTGTGTGTGTGTGTGTGTGTGTGTAATGATTAGTTTATACTTCATATTATAAACAAATGGATCAAAGTGAGCTCAGACAGAAAAGTTATGAACCTGAAATATTACTTTTTAAGTCCGTAACGATACAGAATAAGTACACAAAACTGAACTTGCTTTGCTCCTTTTTGTTCTGTGGTGTGATCATAAACTACATTTTATGGAGGAAGCATCAAACTGAAAGAACGATGTGTGTGTGGGGGGAGTCAATAAAGTTAAATGTGTTTGCTATTGTGGTTTTTATTGATAACATTGATTGTAATCTCCTCTGTTTTTGCAATATTATTACAATATTACTTTTAGCTGAATGTTCAAGGCTTAACTGAAAACCCCATGGTTATATTCATAAGGATCCAGTGTCATAAATACATCTGTCCAGAGTGGGGCTTTCGACTTGCATTATTTCTTGATGTACTGTATATTTCTAAAGGGAAATCTCAGGTAAGGTAATGTCTCAGGTTATAAGGTGCATCTGTTAATGCAAGTGTACAATCCTATTTTTTATTTGTTAAACCGATTAAATACACCATTGATTAATATTGTGGACAGCTTCCCATTGGTGTTAAAATAACGCCTACAATAGAATCCATGGTACTAACTAACTAACCCTGTGACTGAGTCAGTAGTTTAATCTATTTATTACATTTGATGTTATTAATGCTTATTGGTGATGGGCACAGTCAAACATTACAGTAAAAATGTCTTCACTGCTACTGAAACACAGATTGTACTGCACTGATTGATATTGTTTAATTTAGTGTAGTTTCTGTATTAATTGCAATCAAGAAGAATCTTCTGTCCATATAAATTTGAAGCATTTGTAGACTAAAATAAATAAATCGAAACGTTTTGACCATTATGTTTTTTTATTTATTGATGTCGCAGCTGAAAACCCTTTTTCTCTTTGCCATCACATGTCTGACGGGACAATCACTTCCTTCAAACCTTTTAAATCTCTATAGAAATGGAGGTAAAAGACAAAGCCTTTGCAAAAGTCTAGGAGGTAAATTGACCACCAGAGAATAGTGTAATACCCTTGTAATGTTGAAAATGTAATCAATAGAATACCAATGCACAGCTATGATTGTAATGAATGTAATGTAATCAACCAAAATGCATGCATGTAATGCTTGATCACCACAACTGGTATTGACTGACAGACATTCAAAATCCAAGTTACATTGAACGCACCAGGAGAAGTCACATGTCCAGGGGCGTGGACACTACCTTTCACACCTTGACTGATCTGTATAAATATCTGTAGGCACCCATTGTTCTAGGAGCTGGTTGGTGGAGGTGAATGAGCTGCTCTGTGGCCTGTTGATTGCAGCAACCAGCAGCTCCTCAGCTGAGATGTTTCATAACAACACCTTTTCTTTTATTAAATACTTTTGATTTTAACTTTTCAATCCAAGATGTTTTCTCTCTGTCCGGAGTTTCTTCCTTTTTAGAACACAACATAAACCATGTACATAGCTACTAATGCTATATAGCTGTGAAAACAGTCATGTTGTAGTAAAACAAATAATTGGCTTTTTGTTCTCTGTAATAAATGTATATTAGTAAAAACCTTTTACAAAACAAAAGCATGAAATGGCAGCAGATTCATAACTTTTGACCCATTTAGCTGCACGTTTATAAATCCTCACACTTGTGTGAACATTTCACGCGAGCTCAGCCGGCGTACAGGTTTATGTCTGTGCGTTTTTGCCCGTTAGCGCTGTCTTCATGTACTGGTGTATTTTGTGTGTTTTTCCGTTTCGTACGTGTGTGTGAGAATGTGTCTACGTAAGCATGTGTGTTTTTAATGTGTGCGTTCTGTCTGGTCTGAGGAGGCTTCGGGCCGCCTCACACATTGGCGTCAAATATTTCAGGCCGACCCGACCAAAAAACACGTCGAGCGGAGCTGTGATTTATGTACTCGAATGCCCTCAAAACATTCAGAAGTACCTTCTTTGAGATTTTACAGCGTCTGACAAAATAATTGTTAAAACCTTCACACGACACAATGTCTGAGTAAGCATGTTTTTTCTGTAATGTACGTAGTAACATAATAAAATTAAGTACAGAGAAGAAATATCTGCAAAATCTTACCTTGTGAACACTGATAGATCAGAAATACTAATTTATAAGTAGCTAAAGTGTGTGCCTCTCATGCATCATTATTATGTGTTACAACATTCAACTCATAGAGTCAAGCTTCTTTTTCCAAAAAATAATTCTCTTATACATACATATAACTATCTGGATTAAAATCTATTCAATCTGCTGCAGAAGAAAAAAGATGTGACTTCCTTCCCCGATCTAAACTAAGATGGCATTGGTGTACCTGCACATGTACCTCTGAGATGCAGAAGAGGAGAAGTAAAAAGTAGCAGAGCATGGAATATTACTAAAGTAATGTGCAAATACCTTAAATTAGCACATGAGTACAGTAATGTTCGTAGTAACATTTCATCACTGCGAGTATTACAACAATAATAAAAAGAATAGACTGAAACACTTTTGTATGGATTTATTAAACTCTTTAACTCGTGGCTAGATCTTATACACAGAAGAAGTTATACAGAAACAGTGAATCTCTCAGTGGTTCAACCCCCCTCCTCCCTCCCTTGTGAATTTCACTCACTGGTTACAACAGGTCTGATTTAAGTCAGGTAACATAACAGTGTTCCACTGGGTCAAAATTGTGTTCGTTCTCTTTAGACAGTCACCTGACCTTTGCTCCCGCCATGACTGCTGCGGCCACTAGAGGGCACTGCCCAACCATATGTGTAAATATGGGTCGTAACGCGCTAATAGCTTTGACGACCTTCAGTGACAAAGCCCCTGACTTGTTTCCCCCTCTGATGTGGGCTCTAAGTCTCTATTTAACAGCTTCATTAAATAAATAAAAATTATAGTTTTGTTACCTGCAACCCCCTAAAACATTAAAGTTACTGAACTAAACATTGACTTTAATTTTAAATAAAAAAAAAAAATAATAATAAAAATTGTGACGAAAACCTGGAAAAAAACTTTAAACCCTAAAGCTCTTTTAAACACATGGAAAGAAAATATATTTGACTTTGCTCTGTTTCTCACGTTGTAATTGTCTTTGCTATGGAGGTATTTAAATATTGAGCAAATCTCCTCGAAAATATAATATAATAGACGGCCACATCAACACAGACAATATGAGAGATTTTACATTGAACAGGATATAAGAGACAAAAGATGTGATGCTTAGCCCCTAAACTTAAATGTGAAGATAATTATTTATTTTAAAGGGCTTTGTTACAACAGGAACTTGTTCATTCACCGATGACCTTGATGTCACTTGATGAAAGTGGAAGTTGCAACACTTTGAGTCCAAACCTCCCTTTGTTATTCCCTCTAAAATAATAAACACCCACAGCACACAGACTCTCTCTGACATTAACATTTTACATTTCTAACTGATTGTAGTGTGAATAATGTCTCTGGTGACCCCTTTGAACCCTTACCCCCCCCCCCCCCGCCCTAAAACCCATACGGGGAAACAAACAGCGTGACCTTGGTGAGGTAGCGGCCCAGCAGGTTGTGGCGCTCTAGCTCGCTCATCTCCACCTCGGCCTCCAGGGTGGCGGGACCCTCAATGGGCGCCACCAACAGGAGGGCACCGGTCTTCCGGCCAGAGCGCTGCACACTGAAGTGGCCCCGCCCCCCTGCCAGGCCGAAACGCAGCGTGTCGCCCAGGACGCGGGCCGCTGACACACGGAAGAGGACGCGGGGGGTGGACATGTTGGACACCGCAGACAGGAAGTGGAAGGAGATGGAGTTGGGCGCCTGAGTGCAGGCCTTGTCTCCCAGCATGCACGGGTTCCTCTCACAGCGCCTGAGGACACACCAAGTAGATCGTCCATCTTAGGATCTCTTTAGTCACTTCCTGTCTGGCCTCTGCAGCTTGATGGGTTCTTTGATTGGTCTCTCAGATGAAACACGATTCCTGGAGGTGATTAATCAAATTCTGAGATAAAACAACAAACTTCTTTGGTTTATGAACAACAAGGGTTCAGACCAATGGAGCGTTGAGTTAGTAGGTAGTTTAAAGAAGAAGACGTTTAGAAAGAAAGTTTAAGGAGCTTGTTGACACCCACGGTATCCTGAAGCTGGACTTGTTCACTGGCTGCCACATTTTTGGCACCAAAACATTTGAAATATGGGGTTAAATCTTGCTTTTGCCTCTCAACCTCAGCCGCTTCTTCTAACTAACAGGGTCTTTGTATCAACTTTCCCAGAGTCCCCGAAAAAACAAAAGATTAGGTTTGATCATGTTTCTCAGAGGATGATTTCTGACAACTTTCCTGATCCTGAAGTTACCAGAAGAACTGAGACCCGTCATACTCATCTACCAGGTGAACTGAGACCCGTCATACTCGTCTACCAGGTGAACTGAGACCCGTCATACTCATCTACCAGGTGAACTGAGACCCGTCATACTCATCTACCAGGTGAACTGAGACCCGTCATACTCATCTACCAGGTGAACTGAGACCCGTCATACTCATCTACCAGGTGAACTGAGACCCGTCATACTCATCTACCAGGTGAACTGAGACCCGTCATACTCATCTACCAGGTGAACTGAGACCGGTCGTACTCGTCTACCAGGTGAACTGAGACCCGTCATACTCATCTACCAGGTGAACTGAGACCGGTCGTACTCGTCTACCAGGTGAACTGAGACCCGTCATACTCATCTACCAGGTGAACTGAGACCGGTCGTACTCGTCTACCAGGTGAACGGAGACCCGTCATACTCGTCTACCAGGTGAACTGAGACCGGTCGTACTCGTCTACCAGGTGGACTGAGACCCGTCCTAACCTAACAAAGAGACATCCCACGAGTGTGGCCAGGACTGTACAGGCGGAGATACTGACATTGGCGAGGTCTTGATGTAGGTGGCGTTGATCATGCGAGGGCACTCCACCCTCACGCACCGGAACCCCCCGAAAGTGTTCACGCACACCTCCTCCGCCGCGCAGTCGTGCAACTGCTTCTCGCACTCGTCCACGTCTGAGGACGGAGACGGAAAAGAAGAAGCATCAGCAAAACGGCTCAAACCGGCTAAATGGGAGGGGTGGGGCCTTTGACCTCGGACCTGTGCAACCGCGACCCTCCCCAGAGAGGTCGTAGCCAGCCGGGCAGAGGCAGTGAAAGCTGCCGGGAGTGTTGACGCAGCGATGGACGCAGAGCCGCCCGAGAGGGAAGAGGAGACACTCGTCGATGTCTGCAACACAGACGAGTACAGGTTCAAGTACAAGTAATGGGAGTACAAGTAGTAGTGGTAATAGTGTCCATAGTAGTGGTTGTAGTAGTAGTAGTGGCAGTACTTGTATTACATGCAGTAGTTATTGGCGAGGAACATTTATCACCTGTGCAGATGTTGTTGTCGCGGCCTGAGATGGTGAAGCCCACGTCACAGGTGCAGCGGGTGGAGCCCAGAAAGTGAGTGCAGTGAGACTGGCGGACGGAGGAGGGTGGGGACAAAGACGTGGGGGACGAAGACCAGGAAGGAGTAGGTGAAGAAGGAGAAGGTGAGGAGGAAGGAGCAGGAGAGAAGGAGGCCAAGAAGTTCCCGGTGCTGTTGAAGCCTGCGATGAGAACATTTTATAAAATTGTTTTTATTTCAAACCGAACCGTCTCTGACGCCTCTGCACTCACGTCTGCAAATGGGCTGCTGGCCGCTCCACCTCTGGGAATCCAAGCACACCCGCGTCCTCGAGCCGATCAGCTTGAATCTGGGCCTGCACAGGAAGTGGACCTCGTGGCCCACGCCAAACACCCGGCCCAGCCTGCGTCCGTGAGGGGGGGGCTCCAGTTTGGAGCATGAAGCTGTGGAGTGGACAGAGGCGTGTCCATTAGCCTCCTGAGTTCACGGAGGTCACAGAGAGGTCACGGAGATGTCACGGAAAGGTCACGGAAAGGTCATGGAAAGGCGGATTCCTCACCGCCGGTCCTGTTGTGCAGGGCACTGATCTTCATCCTAAGGGAGCGCAGGCCCTGCTGGTACGAGGCCTCGTGGACCACCAGCATCTTCTCCACCTGCCGCAGTAAGTTCAGCAGGCTCTGGGTGGAGGGACACTCCTGTTGGCGGGGGGGGGTTGGGAGGAGGTTAGAGACTAATATTGTTTAGTGGTTTAGATTATAATTACTATGAATATTACCATCAATACTATAATAATAAACTACACCTTTCATTATTCAAACTCAATTATTATCATAATAATACAACTAGTAATAGTCAAAATGCTTTTTTCATAGAGTACTTGTCAAGTGCCTCACAAAAATAAAGGTCATTAAAAACCAAAAAATTAAAACCAAGTGACAAATTGGACCTTAAAATAAAAAAAGACATTTTAAGACATTAATTGAATGTGCTACATTCATATTAGAACTTGTATTATTATTATTGATATTAATATAACTGTATATCAGCAGTATATAAGGTATCTAAAATGTGCTCCCCATTAATGTGATGAACATAATAATGCGTGAATATCGTGTATACAATACACAATAACAATAACTCCGAAATATGAGTAATTTTACTTTTGATAATTTAAGTACATTTTTGGTAATAATACTTATATCCGTTACCTCGATCAACCACATGTGAAGTAAAGTGAGGACAAAATTCTGCCGATAGGACTTCAAACCTTTACAATAACTTCTAGCATGTTGCCATGGTAACCTGAACTCACCTGAGCTGAAGAAGAAGAAGAAGAAGAAGAAGAAGAAGAAGAAGAAGCCGCCGTGTGATGAAGACACAGCATCAGCACAACGATCTTCATCCTGATCTTCTCGTTGCTTCCAACTGATCGGCCGTGTCTCCAGAACTAAACCAGCTCCTCGGCTCCGTGGCTTTTCGAGGGTGCGTGTAAAAATGCCCCCCGCCCCCGGTTAGATATTTAGGAGGAGGAAGGAAGTCAGCGACATCTGGAACCACACTTTCCCTTCATCAGCAACCCAAGAAATCTAGTCTTCAACTAGGAGAGATCGAACATCTTTCTTTTATCAGAAAGCTGCTCGTTTTCATTAAAAAGAATTTAAACAATAACTAAACAAAATGAAATAACCAAATTTCACTCTCGAGCTTCTGGAATGTGATCCCAAACTTTGGAAGTTTATGATTTTAAAGAAGCGGATGAAAAACACACAAGACGTGAAAAAGAAGATCTTCTACTAAATGTTTCTCTTGTAGATTAATCAAATGATTTTTAAGAGAATACTTTAAAACTATTTGAGTAAAATTAGCTAAATTAACTTAAAGTGTTAAAAAAAACCTACAACAATGTACAAATACATGCATGTGCATGTGTTTGCGTGCCTCTGGCCTGATGGATAAACCCTTGTTGCAATGCATGCTGGGAAGCTTCTGATGGAGGTTAAACTCTGAGATAAACACAGAACCCAGGAGACGCCCCTCATCTCCGTGTCTTAATAAGATGGGACAACTTTGATTAAAAATGAAGTCACATTATGGCCTCCGCGATTAAAGACCAGCTGGTCGATTTATGAAGGCTGATTAAACTTTCATCTACCAATCAACGCTTCCCAGATTCCAGAGGTAAACATATTTATGTCTGTGAGGAGATCGGACTGAAGCTAAACGTTCGTTGATGGTTTTGAGTTTTATTTGTCTGTGTTTCTGCCTCCGCTCCGACACCAAACCGTAGCATGTCACTTTTTTTGGTTCTCTAAGTATCATATGTTAAAAATTTAATTAATGTGGTAATGTCAGCTATTTTTAATGAGTACATTTTCTACTAAACAAAAAAAATATCATAGAAATGCTGTATGGTCTGTTTGACTCTAAATGGACCATAATTAACTAAATGAACATCATGCTGTATTAAAGACTTGAAACTAGAGATTGAGACCATAAACTAATGTTTACAATGTTTACTGAGGGAACAAATCAAGAAAGAAGTTGAGTCATTTCCTTATATGGGACCAGAGGAGTCGCCCCCTGCTGGTCACTACAGAGAATGCAGCTTTAACACATGAAGTTCTGACTCCACTTTACACACCTGGAAGTTGTCGCCTGGTCAAAACAACAAGCCACAATAGCAAATTCAGCACAAACCACATCCACTCCTGGTTCTTACGTTTCATAATAAAAGCCCAGGACATTCACTGTTGATAAGCAAGTATTTCACATTTTTGTGTCGTTTATTGGTCGTTGTCCAGAATCTGAAACGTTGCAGGACCAACTGTCTGCTGCCATAACATCTGGATGTTTGTGTCACTCTCTTATGAGGCAGCTGGCAGGAGGATCATTAAAGAGCAGCGGGCAGAGTAGATGCTGAGCTGAACAGCTGTTCAACTAACAAAAACAACGTATAAATAGTGGTTTCACGCCACTCTGTAACTATCAGAATCCCCCCCTCCACAGGAACTAAATAGTAGCTGCCCGAAGAAAGGGTTAAATTTGTGTATGTTGTGTATGTTCAACCTATGGTGGAATGCACTTATTGTAAGTCACTTTGGATCAAAGCGTCAGCTAAATGACATGTTGTCAATGTCATTTAATGTATGTAAGTAAAACCATAATAACAATCTCGCTTGTAGTGTCTTAATATTTCATATTTCTTAACAAAGGATAGTTTACACTGCAGACGTTTTTAAAATCATACAGTAATATTTCCACGTGAATAATCCTTTTTTCCTCCACTAGGGTGCGCCGTATCTCCACAGGACAAACACATTGGTGTTTTTCAATCAATGGAGCAACTTCTTTTCTATTTCGCTCGACTTTTTACCTGCTTCACACTCCCTCTCCTCTCAGACCCCCCCCCCCCTAAGAAATGAGGCGGTCGTTCCTCCTCTCCCCCCGTCTGTGAGTGTCAGATGGTACGATCCACATCCTCACCCTCTCTCTCCCTGTCAGGGAAGCATCATTAAGAGACTCTCTGCTCCTCTTCCCTTTCTTCTTCTTCTTCTTCTTTCAACCCATTTCAGGAGCGACTTTCCAAGACACCAAGAAAAATGTGAGTGACACACACACTCACCCGCACACACACGCTCATTAAGATCGGTGTGTTTGAAAAAATGTGGTAACTGAAAATGCTGATTCTGTGCGACTGTTGAGATGCTGCAAAGGGGCAGGTGTGTGTGTTGCATACACATGTGCTTTTGAGGTTTTCTATGTGTGTGTACAGTAACTTCAGTTTGTAAAAATAAGAGCAAGCATGACAAAAGAAATTTTCAAAGCTTGAAATGACACAACATCTTGTTTCTTGATTGAGACAAACTGGACACTGAAAACAAACTACTTAGTCACATATTCACGTTTAACTCAATTAGTTTTGGATGTCGGATGTTCAATATACATGCAATTACTTTTAAGTTACGTTGAACTTATGTTCTGTCATAGTACTCTTTACTGTTAATGAAATACATTTTAAAGGTGACATATTTTGAAAATTCTACACAATAATTTGGGTATCTTGCATGTCTACCGACCCCAAAATTCTGGAAAAAAACAATTCCCACTATTTGTTATTGTCACGGTTTGGGTTCACGTCCTTTTATTTTGTAGTTTTCTGCTTCTTGTCTCCCTGGGTAACTTCACTTCCTGCCTTGTCCTGTCATCCCCTGTGATTGTCTGTCGTGTCATGATTGTTTCCACCTGTGTCCGATCACCTACACCTCCCTAGTGTATTTAAGCCCTGTGTGTCTCTTGTCACTTGTCGAGTCATTGTTGAATGTCTGGAAGTCCAAGTCAGAGTGTTCCTGGTTCATGTCTGCGTTTTTCTCCCTTGGCCTTTTCTTTGATTTGGAATTTCTGCGTTTTGCCCCCTTGGCTTTTGATTTTGAAACTTGAGTAATGAAGTTTTTTTTTTAATCTCTGGGTTTGAGTCCTGCCTACACCTGCCATCCTGACAGTTATGGTTCTTGTACGTCAGAGACGTCATGCTTGAGTGACTGAGAATGAGTTTCCTTATCCTTCTCTCGTGATAATGAAATGTTTCAGACGGGGTAAAAAGGGTGCAGTTTTAAATGATCCTTGTGGTATTTTGACCAAGTATGTTAAAGACATTTCATTAAGCCCCGAAGGAACCATATCAACATGTGGTAAAATGGGCATACGATGGGACCTTTAACACAGTGGTCCCCAACCTTTTTTACCTCACGGACCGTTTCCATGTCAGACAATATTTTGCGGACCGGTCGAGAAGGTCCGGCGGAATAACGGGGAGGTAGTAGTCGTTGCGGGCGGAACGACCGACGGGGGGGTTTAGTAGTCGCGCGCTCTGTGTTCGCTGGTGGGCAATAGCGGTCCGCGGCCCGGTGGTTGGGGACCACTGCTTTAACACACAGTGCAGTTTTCAAGTACCTGTATCTACCTACCTACTAACCAACCAACCGACCAAGAAACCAACTCACAGCTACACACTAACTTACCTACTTACCCACAAACCGATCTACCAACCTACCTATCTATCAACATACCTACATACCAAACAACCAACCAACCAGCTTACCAAACCACCTGTATACCAACTTACTTACCTTCAAATAAACCAACATACCAAACAAGCAAACCCACCCAAATACCTACCTACCTACCAATTTAACTATCAACCAACTGAACTACCTACATACTGAGTTAGCCACCTACCAACCAATCAATGGATCAACAAACCAACCTACCGGCCAACCTCACCACCTAGCTATCCACCTATATGCCAACAAGGTCCTCAGTTCCCCTGAGTGCACTTCCTATTGTATCCTGATGAAGTGAATGTGGTTCGAAGTTTGTAGGCATGTCAACATTTCCTCAACTGCAAGCGCAATGGGTGCAAGGCACAACAGGCACACAGCAGGAACAAAGGCAAACCTTTCTGTTGTACAGCAAACAGTTCAGAGTTCAGAGAGTCGATGATGCACAATGGCTCAGCTGAAGGCAGCTGGAAGGCACAATCATCATTTAGTATCTGGTATTTGTTATATTCCCTCGGAGTTTTGCACTCGCTCGCCCGGTGTCCAAAAGCTTCCCTCTTTTGTTCATTTTAACGCCAACTACATGTTGGAATACTTATTGGAAGCCAAAAAACAAGATGGGGAGCTCAAGGCTTTAAATCTGTATCCCGAACACAATCGGGTGACGTCACTGTGAGTTCATATATATATATGTTAGATGGTCTTGTTGTTGTGTTATACTGCCCCTAGTGGGGGCATAAATCAATGCGCCTTAAACCTTTTGAACGACGGGTAAATCTTAGCTAGACGTTTTTTTCCACCTTTGCCTTTACAGATTTTGGGGATTGGGATTTTTTGCCGTGTTCCAAAAAGGAATCTCGGCTGACTTGAAAGATAAGGAAGGTATCATGAAAGTGAGAGGAAAATAATTGCAGTGTGGTGGTGGGGCGGCTGGCCTCTGTGTCCATCCTGATGTGACCTTTGTTTATTGCTTCTCAGACAGCGGCATGAACAGCGCCGGTCAAACCGCAGCAGCCGAGAGAGGACGCGGCGCCCCCGAGAGGTGAGTCTTTGCAGCTACGCCGCATGTCCAATATCACAATCCAAAGCTTGAATTCAAGCAATTTAAACGATGATCTTTTCCTTAATTTCACTCAGAGGTTTTGTTAAAAGTCCCACCTGAATTGAACCACCTTTTAGTACCGTCATTATGACGAAATGGCTCGCTGGCGTCGGTGGACCTTTTCTTTTGATTTCTCGCTTTTCTTGTATAGTATATCTGCAACCAAATTTCTTCTTTAAGTAATGTATTAATAGTTAAATCATTACAGTTAATGAGTTACTAATCATATTACTTGTATTAATGTCTAGTGTAGCATTAGTACATTTTACTGCAGCAAATGCATCTGAAAACCTGTATTCCGTAAAATTGTTAGGGCTATAAATTTAAATGCAATAAATGAATCCCATGTGTGCATTTAGCATAATATTTTAATTTAACACTTTAATTTTATTTATACATGACAGTAGTACTCTTCCCAGTAGGAGGAGCATACTGAGTAGTTTTCCGTGGTTGGTGTCCGTGTGAAGCCGATGTCGGTGGCGGTCCAGCTGTACCTTCCTCTGACCTCATTCTCTGGTTGCATGGAGCCTGAAGACAAACCGTCCTCCCAAATCCCACCGTCGCCGGGAGGATTAAAGCCGGGACCGGATTTATGGCCTCCAAAGGGACCGCAAGGATCTGTGCTCTCTCCAACGTGAACACTGCTTCGACTTTCACATAATTCTGCAGCTCTGTGAGATAATCTCAGTCCTTAGATCGCCTTCAGCGTGAGACATAGTTGGAGGGATCAAAGGTTACCGGCAGTTAATCCTTCGTGAAATCATCATCCCCCACAAAGGACCGATGAGTTCATCCGATGAGAGGGATTTCAATAGCTGCAGCTTGCAGTTCGTCCTTCATGTACTGGAGCTTTTGAGGGGGCTCAAATTTAAAGAGTGAAATCTGATTAATGAAGCAGAACATTTTTACTTTAACTGGCTCAACATAAATTTACAGTGGCGGAAAGTACAATTACTTAAGTACAATTCTGAGGACATAAAGGTTTCCATGTCCTCTTACTTTATAGATCAACTTTCCTGTCATCAACTATTGTAGTTTTTACTTTTAGGAGCAACATTTATCTGATATTAGTTTAATTACTTATATTTTGGATTTTGCAAAACAGAACGTAATGAACTGAGAAATTATTGATATCATCCTAAATGAAATGACCCAGTACAAAATAAAGTCATTAAATGATCCACACCTTTACCAGCTGCCACTTTAAAGTGATTACAGCAGTGATTAAGCCCGGCGCGAGCTTCACGCCGTGCTTCCGCGTCAGCCCCGTGAGGTCCGACATGCCGACCGGCTACAAACGCAGACAAAAACACATAAAAAGAAAGAAAAGTCACACGTACACACCAACACGCATTCACCCCACGAACCACACCAGAAACCACGCCGAAAAATACACGAGATAACAGATAGGAAACACATCCAAACAATTCACCTCACGCTCCGCACACTCAGCACTCCTTCCGCTCAGAGAGAGAGAGAGAGAGAGAGAGAGGGAGGAGACTGTAATTATGAGTGGAGCGTTTAGTGGAAAGCGATGAATCATTGTTTCCTTTGAGGAGAAAAATAACAGGTCGACAAAGAGGCCAAACAAAACAATAACAACAGGAAAACCGACAGCATTTACCCCCCACCCCCCACACACACGGGGGGATCCTCTGAGATAAAACTGAACAGCCTCCTATTTTAAATCTAAATGTCTCATTTGATGGCGCTGCGATGGCGGTTTCACTTCATCCACCAGAAGCATGTTTAGACTAAAGCTTATGACTGAGATGACAATGCAGACAGACCTGCCGACGTCCGTTAACGAATGTGTTCAGAACGGTTGCCCTCAATGTCCCTCTTCCTGCTTTGCACAATACAGTAGAAAAAACGTGTAATTGTCATACATATTCGATGCTGGCTTGCCGGCCTTGTTATTGTTAGCATGTTAGCATCTCAATATGCATTCGCACAAAGCATTGAGTAACATTTGGTGAGACGCACTCTGAGATCATTATGGGCCAAGTAAAATAATAGATTCTCCTGACCAGCAGGGGGCGACTCCTCTGGTCCCGTATGAGGAAATTACTCTACTTCTCTCTTGATTTGTTACCTCAGTAAACATTGTAAACATTAGTTTATTTTCTCAAACTCTAGTTCCAAGTCTTTTTCAATACAGTATGATGTTCATTTAGTAAATTATGGTCCATTTAGAGTCAAACAGACTCTGTTTGACTCTAAATGGAAGAAGCAAGTGATGCTTTAGGGCGGGGCTACACGCTGATTGACAGGTCTCTACCAGAGTCCTCCTCGGTCCAAGTATGGTCACTTCCTGTCCTGTCACTGGTTGTAAAAACTAAGATGGTGGCGTCAAAAAAAGCCAAACTTGCGGCTTTATAACATCTGTCCACAAACCAATATGTGACGTCAGGACGACTGCGTCCACGACGGGGATCCTTCTACGAGGCGCAAACCGGCTTTTGCTGTGACGGACATAAGTTCCTCTGTGGGCCGCCTGAGGTCACCACCTCACCTGCTCACCACTTCACCTCCTCACAACCTCATCATCTCACCTTTTCACTTCCTCATCTCCTCACCTCCTCACCTCCGGACCCGCTCCCTCGATCCGAGCCCAGCGGGGCTCGTGGCGCCTTGTGTGCGGCCCATTAACCGCCGCCGCTGATTGTAGCGGGCCGGTGAGGGGGGGGCCCTAATCAGTATAAATGGATGGTGATGGCTGAATGTAAACTTAGTTATTTAGAGTTTTCCATAGATAAAGTGGTGCAATGAGGTGTTACACTAATGCTGCGTTCAATGTAACTTGGATTTTGAATGTCTCTCGGTCAATGTAGATAGTTATATTACGTATTACATGCATGCATTTGCTGATCACATTACATTTAATACAATTATATTCATGCATTGTTAACACTAATAATTAAAATTACAGTTGTACACTGGAATTACAGCGTTTTCAGCGATTTCTTTATTGATTACATAATTCATGCAACGTGGATTATCAGTTTTTGATACCCTACAAGAACAAAGCTGTGAGTGATTTCCAGTTCGACATTGCTGTGTTGTGCTTTCAGCCGGTAGCAGTTGTGAGGACGAGTGCAGCTCCCGGCCCCCCATCGGCCCACCATCCACCCGCCATCATCATGCACAAAATACAGCCGTTAGGAAAAACTGCACTCAACAAGCAGAGACAGGATGGGGGGAGGTTACAAAAACCCTCTCTAGAATCCATTGAGGCAGAGCAGGAATATTGAGATGGATGGAGATCAACTAAAGGTGAAGAGAGAGATAAAAGGGACGTGTGTGATTGTGCGCGCTAGAATTTTGCGCACAATCAGTAAAATCTGTCCCAATTACTCAAAATGTTTTTTTTTTCATTAAGCATGCTTCTGTAATATTGTATAATGTATGTAATTAAATAAATATATACCAACAAATGAAACAACACAACAAACTATTTATTTTGTTAGATTATGACCTTGGGAGAAGGTGCTGAATGAGTGCAGAGAAGTAAACTCGTTAAACAATTAAATTAGCTCTGGTGTCGAAAATAAATACGGAGCTACGCAGAGCTTCAAGTATTAATGAAATGTGTTGACCATCATTGAGAAGCCCCTCCGTTCTGGAAAAACATAGTGGATGGGTTTTATAAAACAGTTTAAACAACTAAACCAAAATAGTTTAAAAAAAAACTAAAACAGCAGTTAGGTCTAAAAACGAACCAAACAACAAATAGATCACATTTTGTTACTATTTTGCATCGTGATTCCCGCTTGTCGATAATGACAAATCACAGCTTCATGTGTTAAAGCTGCATTCTCTGTAGTGACCAGCAGGTCCTGTGTATGAGAAGATGACTCAACTTCTCTACTTTGAGTATTTTGACAGTGGCATGTTTGTACTCTGGAGCAGTGCATTCTGGGATCAAAGGGTGTCAGACATAATGAACAGAGGCAGAGAAAGGTCTCTTCCTCTATTGCTCTCTGCATCAAATTGGCGGCGTTGGTACGAGCTCACCTGCAGCACAACATGCTCTGAGAGGGGGGGTTATGAAGAGGGAGTATGAGCGAGGGTGAGTGTGGGGGCAAGTTTTGAGGGGGCTGCAGATTTAACTCCAGTTCACTTTCACTTGACGTCTCGTTACGAAATAGAGCTTTCATTTTCAATTAGGTTGTGTTGCATTCTGGGAGTCTGTTCCGTGATGCATCAAGGGAGTCTGCTGTATGTTGCATTCTGGGAGTCTGCTCTGTGTTGCAGGGTTTTGGGTTACCAGCGGGGGCCCTCCTCGGTCCAGGTGGATCCTGGTCCTATCAGACGGCCTCACCCCTCCTCCTGCTCCTCCTCCACAGGAGCTCTGAGGAAGAGGAGCCCACGAGCTGCCAGCAGAAGCGGCCAGATGCCCGCCTCCTCCACCTCTGCATGTGAGGGAGTGACGCTGCACTCCACCACTTTTCTTGTAGCAAAGATAATTGAAGCTAAACTACAAAACCAAATAGAAAATTCAAAGCTCTTGAATATAATGGCCGCTGCCGGTAGCGTTAGCGCACCCATGGGGGGGGGGGCATCGGGCAAGAATAAAGAAGCACCGTTGATTCTTTTCTGTTTTAAATATCTCACAATGTGATCAAAAAAGAACCAATAGGAGTATTGATCGAGTATAATCCTCAGCGAGAAGTATTTATGAGCTGCATCCATCCACTGAGATCCACCAGCTCATTGCACCAAACAGATCCATGTCCTTATAGCCGCAGTCGAGTGGTTTAAAGGCTTTTAACCAGCGGAAGGCCACGCCCTCGCGTGTTAAAGGCCTCCACCCTCTGAACCTTTACCACTTTTCCATTGTCAAAGCCAGGAGAGGAATCTTTTTCTAACATCTCTACCCGAGCTCCGAGCATCCTTCTAAGGACCCTGCTCGCGGTGTCTCCTCGCCTCGGTGGGGGGGCCCCCAGGGTGCTGCGGAGAAGGCGGCAACAAAGTGGGGGGGGGCGCCAGATGGTCTCTTGATTAAAAGCTTCCCCCGCTGTAACTCAGCCAGGCCTGTCGGCGGGGTTTATGACGCGTGGCGAGTGAGAATTGTTTCTACTTCAACACATCACCACGGACAGATCCGCCCCCGCAGCATGACTCCTGGGGGGAAGTAGTGTGGGGGGAGGTCGCTGAGGGGGGGAGGAGAGGGGGTGGAGACGTACCCGACAGGTTAAAAACCAAACCGACCCGAACTCTAAAGGAAACGTCCTGAGCGGGATGGCAGAGGGTTTGATTCCCGGGTGTCAAAGCTCCCTGTGTAGAGTTACAGGTGTACAGGTGGGCGGGGCTTTAAGGGAACAGACTAATTTAGTGGATTCAGAATTTTGTCAGTAAGAAGTATTTATGAGCTGAGATACATAAACTGATTAAACCATTGAAAAGGTTCTGAGAGCAAAAGAGGGTCCACAAGCTGTGACGTCATAGCGTTCCCAGCTGTCCCCAATTACCTTTCTCTCTCTCTCTTTCTGTCACTCTCCCTGTTTCTGTCCCTGTCTCGCTCTTTCTCTCTCTCTCTCTCTCTCTCTCTGACTTCAGTAAAGATGGCGGAGGTCCTCTGCATAAAGAAGGAGCTGATGGAGATTAAGGTCCAGATCGATGGTCTGTTGGACTGCGTGGACAAGATGGACAGACAGAGGAAGGACAGCTCAGGTAACCGTGGGCAACAAGCAGTCCCACCGAATAAGACAGAGCTTCATGGGTTGCTGCATTCTCTGTAGTGACCAGCAGGGGGCGACTCCTCTGGTCCCATAGACGTCTATGAGGAAATGACTCTACTTCTCTCTTGATTTAATCCCTCAGTAAACATTGTAAACATGAGTTTATGGTCTCAGTCTTCTTCAATAGAGATTATGTTCATTTAGTAAATGATGGTCCATTCCAGGGCTACACTCTGATTGACAGGTGTGTGTGTGTGTGTGTGTGTGTGTGTGTGTATGTATGTGTGTGTTAGAGTGTCCTCAGGTCAGGGAGCCCAGTGTGTCGTTTTCTCCTCATCGAGGTTCAGTCAGCAGTCTGGAGAGAGAGAGTCCGGAACCAGGAGAGGCCAGCGGGGACGAGCTGCTGCCCTATCAGCTCTACTGCCCCCACAGATACTCCCACCGGGTAAATATATACACTACTGCCCAGACATAAATAACTCATGCGGTGCGGCTCATTTGGTTTCTTTTCTTTTCTCATGCGGTTTCTTGAGGCGGAAACGTGATGATGTCCAATGTGTGCAGGTGTGTGTGTGTGCAGGTGTGTTTGTGTGTGTGTGTGCGTGTGCGTGTTAACGAGGGCTAATTGTAGTGCACTGTCAGACGTACCCGGTGTCTCGTTAAGAGCCACTTCCTGTTTGCTTCCAGGTGGAGCGCCATCAGTCGGACCTGGAGGACAATCTGTGATTGTGCAGCTCAGGGATGACCGTTGACCCCGAGACGGACATCTTTAATAAAACATCAAACCAGTGACGTTTTAGTTTGTCGCTCATTGTTTCATTGTTTAACAATCTCACTTTTTTTTATGTCCAGCGACTAAAAAAAGTTTAGGAAAAGATCGTAAAGTTCAAACGCTGATGCTTATTGGTCGGTTTTGTTTCCAGGAGGCGGAGAAGACGTCTGGTTACAGACTTGTCTCCGTGTTTGTCTCCACAGAGATGGATGAAAGCCCAAATTGCTAGAAAAGGTTCCAATGATCTTTCTTTGAATCACTGTAGTTTTCAGTTGTTGTTGTCCTTGGTGCTTCATGTATTTCAGGGCTTATTAAAGGTATTTTTCCTGAAATAGATATTTTTTTTAATAGTTTTGTTTGTGTAATATTATTTTTCTGTATTGATGTGTAAAGTAACTTTATTTAGTTTAGAAAATGGATCACAAAGACATTTGTCATTAATATATTATATTTGATAATTTACTGTATTATCTTCACCATCCCCTTAAATAACTTAACACGGAAACAGACACAATGTGGTCTCATTGAGCACAGCTGAAACATCACCTCCTTTGTGGAGCTAATAAAGACACAGATAATAAAGAGACAAATAACACAGATGCATCAGAAACAACAATCCAACTCCTGAACAGCACTCAATAATAATCAATAACTTGCTTTGGATTCAATCAGTGGATGTTTATCTGGCGTCGATCAATGAGTGATCACATGAGGACTGAGGCAACTTTTGCCCCGGTGCATGCTGGGTAAGAGGTGCTCTGGTAGAGGCAGAGAGGCGTGCGCACACACAGGTAAGGCTGCACTTTTTACCTTTGAGAGAATCAGCAGACGATCGAATGCTCATGAAGGTTTTTGTCTCTTTTTGTTGAGTGAGGGTCAACTTCTAAACCTCAACTCCTTAAAACAAATATGTTTCTCATCCTCCTTCCTGTTCAATCCATGTTTCACTGGTTCTGTACTGGGAACACACATGATGCCTGCTAAAAAATACCCTGATGATATCATGAACCATGGATGAGTCCTTTAATCTGCTATTGATTGTTTATTATTATGAATTATTGAAATATAACCTTAACTGATGTCATTCTGAACAGTAGATCACTTCACTTCAACTTATTTCCCTCGATGAAGAAAAGCATCAACTTAATGTAACACACAGTATATTCAGAAGTTAAAATGTTTGAGGAAAGTTTTGTGGCAAAACATGACATCTATGTGGAAGGAGTGTTTTTGTGCGTCACATGACAGACGGAAACTGTTTGTATGTCTTTGTTATCTGAAGTTTTCTCACTGGTCTTCATGAGTGAATGAATCATATTTTATTGTATTTTATTTAAATGCAGACTGAAGCCTGAGCCAGACAAAGGTTCCTTTTAGAGTTTGGTTTGTCCGCTCAGGGCTATATACAAACATGGCGCTCTCTGTGAGGAAGACCTCCTTTTGTAGAATAATTCCATTACTCCCGATAGACCCGCCCCTAAATGATTGACATCCTGCATTTAATGTGATAACGAAGTACTTTATGAATATAAGATACACTTTGATTAAAGTTGTAATATTTTAAATGAAACTTGTTATGTCGAAGCATCAATCACTCAAAGCCCCTCCCCCGCCCACAGAGACCAGCCGATAAACCTGAAGGGCCCCCCAGGTAAAGCTCCGCCTTGTCCCCACCGTGTCAGATGATGGAGTCCTGCACCCTGACCACTCACGTGATGAACAGCGTGGACGGCGTACCGGCAGCCCGCGTGGCGCTCAGCCTGCACCGGCTGGAGCCCCCGCTGATGGTCTGGAGCCTGCTGAGCCTGGGGTATGAAACTTCACCACTTCATCACTACATTAAAGGAGCATTTATTGAGTTAAAGATTAGATATCAACATGAAACTTCACCACTTCATCCCTGCATTAAGAGGTGCAATTATTGAGTTAAAGATAGATTTCACGTGTAGGACCACGGATGAAGATGGACGCTGCTCAGGACTCGCTGCCCGCGAGGAGTTGGGCCCTGGAACTTACAAGCTGCGCTTTGAGACGGGCTCCTACTGGGAGAGCCGCGGCCAGACATCCTTACACCCCTACGTGGAGGTGAGCTGAGTCCCTGAACTCATCACGTTTACTTAGAAGGTTAACACAGTGGATCCTTTACCCTCGAGTTAAGAAGAAGTACAAACATAATTTAAAACACAATCTTTGATTTTGGGGTGAACATGAACATAATAAAATAATCAACATAAATAGTAATAACAATAGGATTTATTTCCATGGCTCTTTTCAGACACACTTGAAAAAGAATTGAAGATGATTGATTATTTATATTTTACTGTATGTTTCCAGGTTGTGTTTTCCATCAGTGACCATCATCAGAGGATCCACCTCCCACTGCTGATGACTCGGTTCTCCTACAGCATCTACACAGGAAGCTGAGGGAAGTTATGTCCTTCATTTGAGACTATTTTAATAGTTTTTCAGAATGTACCCTCTGTATACTTTGTATTCATACAAATATTGTATACAGCTGTAGGCTGAAATCGTTGGTTGATTCTAAATTTAAATTGTTCATTTCGTATTAGTACGATTTTTAAAAGATTTTAAGATTTTTCAGGGCAAAAAATTGCTGAATTTGTTTCAGCTGTTTCATTGTCTTTGATAATGAATTAAAAATCTATGTAATATGAGTTTATTTTGAGGCATTTTGATTGATGTTTTTAACTATAAAACTTACCGTTACCGTTTGTACCGTGCATTTCATAGTTTTGAGTTAGAATTAAGAATAACTTGCATTAAATAAAAAATAATTGTAAATTGCAGGTTGCACAGAAAAATATTAATAAAACAGTTGAAGTGTGATGATTGTCCAGTCTCTTAATTTGAATTCTTTATTTTTGCTTTATTGACCCTTTATTGCATGTATTTCTTCTCACGAACAAAACATTTTTAATATTTTAAGTATTTAGTCTAACTTTTACAGTATGTCATTTTGTAAGAGTAGGAATAAAACGATCATTGAAAAACGCACCGTCAGTCCGTGTTTGGTAACAGTCCCATGAAACTTGAAGACAGCGTGGGCGTTAACGTCTCTTTCTCTCGGCCAATCAGAGAAAAGGTTTCCTGTGAGGACCCAGTACTGGCGTTTCTGATGCCTGAATGTAATTAAGCAATGTTACAGATAATTAAATCAATAAATTATGTCACATTGGTTATATGTTACGTTTTTTGTTATAGTCACCCATTTTATGACCATAATACATTTTATAATTAATACATATATTACCCTTTTGTAAAGGTTTCCAGCAGGCAGTTAAAGAGCAGCTCCATCAGGCTTTTACATCACCCTCTCGTTGACATTTCACGGAGTTATTCAATAACATTTATTGGTTCCATGCGATGAAGTTCGGAGCAGGATTTTAGATAAAAGGCGTAAAGTTTTGGACCTACAGATTCGGCACTTGGCACGGGGAGGATGTCTCAGATGCTGAGGCTGCTCTCGGCGGTTGCCTTGCCTCTCTGCCGGCCTGGAGGTGCCCGGGCTCGGCTCTCTGCGGTGACCGCAGAACGGCTCTTCTCCGCCGGATGTCGAAGCTCCTCTGCACCGGTGAGTGAAGTTGGAGCTTTTCTGGAGAAAGAAAAAAATATATTAAAAGAACCCCCTCAGTTTATTAATGAACAAAACGGTATTTAGTTTGTGGGTTTAAAGTGTATTTAAAAGTAGAGTTGACGGTAGCTACATTAGCCCGACTAGCTAGCCCTTCGGAAATCAATACATTCAGAGTTTGTAGAGTTGGTTTATATCGTCTATTATTTAGATATTAACCAACTTGAAATAGCCCACATTCCAATCTACTTGTTGATTCGGCTTGAGTCAGATCCATTAAACTACAACTCTTGCGCGATAAAAATGGCTTTGTGTAATTAACCACAACTCGTTGCTACGCACTTGGTTAGATTTCTCCTGGCAAAGGTCATATTTAAGCTAATAATGAAGTCCCCCGTTCTATGTGCCTTCAAAAACACTTAACCACAAGTAATATAAATGACGTCACTCACTAAAATATCTCTAAAGATCAAGCTAACAACCTTCTGAATGCTAGGTTAGCTACCCGAGGCCCGTTCAGGTGTCTTTCATCACCATCGATCCTTCAACCAGGGTTCATCCTTTTAAAACCACTGGGAGGTTTTAATGTGTTTAATGTGTTTAATGGTTTTAATGGGAGGGACTGGGAGGTCAGCCAGCACTATTTGTAAAGAACTGTCAGTTTCTAAATCTTAAAACGCGTAACCATCTGGTCAATTCTATTCTCTCTAAAGAAGAAATATAAATATCTCTCTCTCTCTCTCTCTCTCTCTCTCTCTCTCTCTCTCTCTCTCTACACACACAACTGTGGATCGGAGACGTTTGGTCTCTGAAACTGGGACGGTTTTAATCCATCTATGTTATCTGACATGTTGTGACTTTTGTTGATCAGGAAAATAATGTCATCAAAGCGGGAAGAATGGACTGGGATAATAAATGTGAACCTGGTTGTTGTCAACAAACATTTGTCCTTGTGGTGATTAAATCTAAAGATCCGGTCGAGTCGATGTGCACAAAGTTCCCCCCCCATCTGATTCATTCCAGGATACTCTTTGTATAACCATGACCTTTCAGGGTCGAGGTCTTTTAGTTTTTTCATGGCTCTCCGGCCGCTATTGTATTTTTCTTTATTTCCAGAACGTCTCTCGGACTCCATCGAACCTTCTGACCGGTCGTCTGTTTCAGTCATTTCAGCGGCGACTCTTCTCTGCTGAACCGAAAGGTGAGATCGGCTGTTTGAGGGTCGGCTGCTCGTTTTTAGTTCATTAATCGCGGTTTAATATTTTTAAATTGAGTTTATTCATGACAGCAGAAAACGAATGAAGTAATCTAAGGAACCATTTGTAGTTGTCTTATTGTTTTATAAAAGCCAATAAAGAGCGGCTGCACGTAATCTTCTGAATTGATACCAGAAACAATACCTTCGGATGAAAACTGATATTAGAAAATGCTAGTAGGTTTGTGTGACTGACGCATGTGAGTTCCAGATGGCAAAGGAGGCGGAGCTTCAGGAGGTGGGAAGAGAGGTGGAAAAGACTGGTGGAGCCGAATGCAAAAGGTTTGTAACTTCCTGTTGGAATCCTAATTCACATCCTGTAGAATTCTGACTCATTCAGATGCATTTGAGCAAAACATTCTAATTCAGAAGTTTGTGGATGTGTGATCCTTAAGTTAAGTTAATAAATGCGGTTTGTTGCAGTCCTGAACTTCACTGCTTTAAATCTGCTCACGGCGCTCATTTCGTTTACTGAAGTGACTTCCCCGCTCGCTCGCGTTGTCCAGTGCCTCGCTGTGTCTTGATGTCGTATGTCTCTGCTGTCTCCAGGGAGACTTCCCCTGGGACGAGAAGGACTTCCGGTACCTGGCCATCGCGGCGGCCGGAGTCGGTTCGGTTCTGCTGTTCCTCTACTTCAGAGACACCGGCCGGGAGATCAGCTGGAAGGAGTTTGTGCACGGCTACGTGAGCAGAGGAATGGTGAGGACGATGGGACGCCCGTCCTACTGACTGCGGACGTCACATCACATCACAGACGGCCGAAGAAACCACTTTGGTTAGAATAAAGTACGTCATGGATGTACTTCTGTGTGCAGGTGGAGCGGCTGGAAGTCGTTAACAAGCAGTACGTCCGAGTCATCTTGGTGCCGGGGGCCGACGCCGACACGGTGAGCGCGAACTGGAGCTCACACTCAAGCTCACTTTTCATGTTTGTGTTACTCTTCTGCCAAACATAAACAATAATAAATAAAGAGGTGCCTCCATGTGTTTAAATTGTGAGTTAAACAATGTGAATAAATTATCACAAATTCCTCCCAAAAAGACACGATTTATTAAACATGTTTATTTACTTTTTACAAAATGAACTAATTATGAGAATAAAGTCCTTTTAAGCTAAAGACAAATATTGTTTTTATTTGAACTCTGTTACTCAGCTTATTCAGTCGATGCTGATCATCGAAAGATCTTTAAGTTCTTTTTCTTGATTATGTAAGAAGTTTTTCAATAGAATTCTAAGAAATGAACCGTGGTACATTTAATATATAATTCCTTAACCCTGATCTTGTATTTGCGGTGTGCATTATCTCATGTTCCTATCCTTAAAGCTTTCCTTTCCTATCGCTGTATTTCTATGATGAGAAACAGAACTTCTGCCCCTGGTAGCTGGCATCGGTATCACAAGGCTTCAGTAGGATGTGAACATGTCTCAGGCTTGCTTTGTTTTTAATGGATTCCTCTCACCGGTTCGTGGAGCAGAACTACGCTTGGTTCAACATCGGCAGCGTCGACACCTTCGAGAGGAACCTGGAGGTGGCGACAATGGAGCTCGGATTGGAGCCGTCGCGCCGCCCCGCCGTCGTTTACAGCACAGAGAGCGACGGGTGCGTGTTAAACCGCCGTGGCAACCTTTCTGACCTCGCTCTTTTGTCCTTCTTCTTCTTTTTTTTTTTTTTTTTTTTAATTGTAATTTTTAATCATCTTTAATCCCAGCTCTTTCCTGATGAGCATGATTCCCACCGTGCTGCTCATTGGCTTCCTGCTCTTCACCCTGCGGCGGGGGCCGATGGGCGGGGGCCCCGGCGGCGGGAAGGGGGGGCCTTTCAGCATGAGCGAGTCTACCGCCAAGATGATGAAGGACAACATTGATGTGAAGTTCAAGGACGTGGCCGGCTGCGAGGAGGCCAAGCTGGAGATCCTGGAGTTTGTCAACTTCCTTAAGAACCCAAAGCAGTACCAGGACCTGGGGGCCAAGATCCCCAAGGTGCAAACACACGCACATGTAACCAACGTTATCGGTGAACTTCATCACCATTAAGCGGCTTTTGACCACTGCGTTCTGAATGTGCCCCTTTGTCTCACCCCCCCCCCCCCCCCAGGGGGCCGTGCTGTCGGGGCCCCCCGGGACTGGGAAGACGCTGCTCGCCAAAGCCACTGCCGGAGAGGCTAACGTCCCGTTCATCACAGTCAACGGCTCCGAGTTCCTGGAGATGTTTGTGGGAGTCGGCCCTGCCAGGGTGAGAGGAGATCTGTTCTGTATATGTACATGTATATATGTTAAATAATACGGGTAGATCCAGCGTTTTCATTGGTTTAGAGTGAGTCACGGGGTGTGAGTTATTCAGCGAGCGTTCCATATCACTGCGCATCACTCAAAGGAACAAGTTAGATTTTGCGTGACCGTTGGTTGACATTTCAGCTTTTAGCTTGGTGGCGATTGCCGAAAAAACCCCTGGAAATTCCACAAATGATCAGTTTGGGATATGCAAGCTTTTGCAAACGGACAATTAAAGTGGACGTCATGAGTGATGTGAACTTAAATTATAGAATAAACCGGCTTTGATGAAATCTCCCCCTGATTCTGAGACCAACAGTCATGTGACCATAAACTTGTAAACTCGGCAGAGAGGTTGATATGTGAATATTTGAATGAATATAAAGTGTCATTTTTATTTAACATTGGCATCACTTGTTGACATTTACCCAAATGTTTGATGCGTAGACGGTAGATGTGATGAGCCCTCGTTGACACCTTCCCCCACAGGTGAGGGACATGTTTGCCATGGCGAGGAAGAACGCCCCCTGCATCCTCTTCATCGATGAGATCGACGCCGTGGGCAGGAAGAGGGGCGGCGGGAACTTCGGCGGTCAGAGTGAGCAGGAGAACACGCTGAACCAGCTGCTTGTGGAGATGGACGGTGAGAAGAAGCTCCGCCCCCGGGGGCCCTCATTTCAAACCATCTTCTCGCTCATCAATGCTTCTGTTACTTTTACCTTTTAGGTTTCAACACTGCAACGAACGTGGTGGTTTTAGCCGGAACCAACAGGCCCGACATCCTGGACCCGGCACTGATGAGACCGGGTCGCTTCGACCGACAGATCTACATCGGTATGGTCCAACGCTGATTGCTGATTGGTCTAACTCCTTTACCTCAGCTCCATCCTTATAAAATGTCTTTGTTTTTCATGTCAAGTTTATTTCAAAAGTTAAGTTCATCAGTAATTAAAAAGAAAAGCAGAAAACCATTTTAATGGTTATCAAAATAGTTATAACAATTAAAACATTTGTATAAAGAGACATTAAATGTACTTTAAGCACCAATAAGACTAAGTGAGTTTTGACAATAAATAGAATATAAAACCAGATCACAAGTCTCACTTTATTAATATTTCCTCAACGTAAACGTTTATTCTGATCCTTAATCCTTGTTAGAAAACCCCGAGATGGAGCCTCTTCTCCTCCCAACATGTAAATAAACAAGTGGGTTTAAAAGTGACACTTATTTTCTTTAATGCAGGTCCTCCGGACATCAAAGGCAGAGCCTCAATCTTTAAGGTCCACCTGCGTCCCATCAAGCTGGACCCCAACATGGACAAAGACCACCTCGCCAGGAAGATGGCCGCCGCCACGCCGGGCTTCACCGGTACGTCGGCGAGGCTTTGATGCACTTTTAAAATGTATATTTAAGTAATCTGTTTACTTTGAGAATAGTGTCGCATAGAGATGCAAAGACGTTCCGAAAAGTGTCCCTATAAATATTTATTCCAAAGATAAATCTCTTAATGTGCGTTACGTTTGTGAAACAAAGCATTAAATTATTTTTCAGTTTCGCGCCCTGCGTGGAAGCTAATGTATTGAAATGGAAAACTACCTTTTTTTTTTTTTTTTAAATTGGATTAATTGAAACGAGGATATCATCTAAAAGCATATTAAACATTACAATCAGCATTTTGTGTCACTTGTTTTCCAGTTTAAAGTGTTTGATTCTTTTGTGCAAAGCGATAAAGAGGGAAATTTGTATTCGATGCTTCACATTAGTTGGGTTTGATAATATTATTGTTGATAGCGTGGGAAGGTCTTCTTAAATAAACACAAATGAGAGTGAGCGAAAAGTGTTATTTTTATATCTCTCGTGCTTCGCCTCCAGGAGCCGACATCGCTAATGTCTGCAACGAGGCGGCGCTCATCGCCGCTCGCCACCTCAACGCCTCGGTCAACGGGAAGCACTTCGAGCAGGCGATCGACCGCGTGATCGGAGGTCAGCCATCGCTGCGCTGCAGAGTGTTTGTCAACAACAACAAACCACAACAACATTGGCTCTGTTTGCGTCTCCAGGTCTGGAGAAGAAGACTCAGGTGCTGCAGCCCGGCGAGAAGAAGACCGTTGCGTATCACGAGGCGGGGCACGCCATCGTGGGCTGGTTCCTGCAGCACGCCGACCCGCTGCTGAAGGTGACCTTTGATTCTGAGGGAATCTGTCTCACGCCGTTAAAATGGTGGTCTGCCTAAAAGGAATAAGTACTAAATTACTGGACGTAACGTGTGCTGCCCCCCACCCCAGGTGTCCATCATACCCCGGGGGAAGGGGCTGGGCTACGCTCAGTACCTCCCCAGGGAGCAGTACCTGTACAGCAAGGAGCAGCTGTTCGACCGGATGTGCATGATGCTGGGGGGCCGCGTGGCTGAGCAAGTCTTCTTTGAGCGGATCACCACCGGCGCTCAGGACGACCTGAAGAAGGTCACGCAGTCCGCCTACGCGCAGGTATGTGCATGCACGGCTGCATGAACTCGTCGTTTCGTCTGGCTTTGAGGGGGACTTGTCATTGTTCTACTTCCGGTTTACACTCGCCAGCAGTCACGCGACACGTTTTGGTACCTGAAGCCTTGTGTGCCTGGAGGTCTTATTAGTGTGATGTAACCCTGTCCTGCCCCTCAGGTGGTCCAGTTCGGGATGAGCGACAGAGTGGGTCAGGTGTCCTTCGACCTGCCGCGGCAGGGTGAGATGGTCCTGGAGAAGCCGTACAGCGAGGCCACGGCCGAGCTCATCGACTCGGAGGTTCGAGCGCTGGTGGACCGGGCGTACCAGCGGACGCTGGAGCTCATCCAGGAGAAGAAGGAGCTGGTGGAGCTGGTGAGGCTCGAGACCTCCTGATGATGTATCACGAGCGCCTTGAAACTCCACCAAAGAGTCTCATTAAATGGTTATTCAACTTTATAAGAACTGTCATTGAGGCGTCTTCATGAACCTCGTGGCAACAAATCAAAAAACATAACTGGAGAAATACAATTTTTAGGAAAATAACATTGCATAAAAATTGTAAATTCCCGTCACTAAAGAGGAGGATCGTTAGAATTTCATCTACTGTACAGAAAGATAAAGACACGACACAAACATGTGAATAATCTGTCTATTCGACTGCGGATGAGTTCCTGTGGCTTCTCGGATGATTCTGTTTTGAAGGACTTCGTGAGGGTATTTGTGGGGGGAGCTCTCGCTGACCTCCTCTCTGCTCCTCAGGTGGGGAAGCGCCTCCTGGACAAGGAGGTGCTGGACAAGGCAGACATGCTGGAGCTGCTCGGCCCGCGGCCCTTCGAGGAGAAGTCCACCTACGAGGAGTTTGTTGAGGGGACGGGGAGCTTCGAGGAGGACACCAGCCTTCCCGAGGGTCTCCGGGACTGGAACAAGGAGAGAGGGGAGGAGGCGGAGGAGGCAGGAGGAGGCAGCGAGGAGACCACTGGCCCCCCTCAGAACAAACAGCAGGTGGTGTAAAGGTGGGAAAGAAAGTCAGAAGAAACAAACTCTTCCATCCCAGCTGTAAGAACAACAGGCAGCTGACTTCTCTCAAAGGTCAACAGGGATTTATTCGGTTCATCTGCCAGCGGAGGAGGGAAAGTCAGTCAAACAGATGATTCATTAAAGTCCTTGAATCAATCAAGTGGCCAGCAGGTCAGATGTAGGCTTTTTATTTTCTCGGAGGATCAGACAGGAAGTGACTCGGATTGAGGATCCAGGAGATGGTTTTTAGTGTAAATGATGCTCATTATTTGTATTTATTGCATAAAGAGTTTTACTCCCCGGCTGACGAGAGCTTTCCTGCAGAAAAATGTAGAATATTTTACAGGTTTGAATATTTTCAGGATTGGTGTGAAATGTTTTTTTTTTTTTTTTTTTTACGACATTGAACTTGTGAATGATAAATCCGCAGCGACCTTCTGTTTGAGTTCCTTTTGATTGTAAAGATCGAAACACCAACTATGACTATTTGAGTTCTTCCTGAAAGGTTTCTGCTAATTTTAAAGGAGAAATGTTCAGTTTTAAATAGTCTCCGAAGAAAAGAACAAACGAGATGATCAGACCGATTATTGTGGTTATTTTAAATATTACAAACTTTCTATTTGGCGACATTCTGCTTCAATGGAAATCTCTCAAATAAAAGTAAATTGTCTTTTGTAATATACACTTAATGTTTGGTCCGTTTTTAAGCTGCTTTCTGAAACATTAAGACGTTTAAATACAAGCTGTGCTGCATGAATTATGACATTAAATGTTTAATGTGCAGGACGCAGCTAGTTGAATATTTTGCACACAGATTTCTGTGAATCTAAGATCACAAATGTATAACAGGGAAATTTATTTTGACCCCGTTGTCACTATTGACATATTAGTTTGATATATCAATGCTGCGTCCATTAAGTCAATTATATCATCTGATTATTTTTTTTTAAAAAGCACTTAATCAAATAAAAAGGTTATACCTCACACTTGAACTTTAGCTAAAGTAATACATGTATTAAAGCGGCTGATGTGAAGTCATGAAACAAAGAGCTAAATAAAGATCCTTTATCAAAATATGAATGCGCACTGTTTCAGATGCATGTTTGATGATAAACTGCTGTAGGAAAGAATTATGAATTGTTTGGCGGCTCTCGGTGTTTCCTGAATCTCAAAGATAAAAAGTAGAAACGTTAATAGAAATATTTATTTCACCAACAAACTGCTCTCAGATCTGAGAAACATTGAGAATAAGTAAATCACAAATGCTTTTTAACAAACGTTTTTGTAACAATGCGCAATTTGTATTTAGAAAGTGGAATCATTTTTTTCATCTACAGAAAACCAAACTAAAGCGTGAAAGTGATCAACTCAATAAGTCCCCATGTGTGAGCGTCTAAAGGAGTAACTGGTCAAATGACATTCAGCCAGTGACCTTCTATTGACCTTTGACCTCACGCAGTGCTTCAGCCGCTTTGAGTAGAGATCATTCATATCTCAGTCCTGGATTTATGGTTTGTGCTCAGTCTGAATGTGAAACGATGAAGCAACTCTAAATCTCATGCCTTTATTTTCGATCCTACTTTATTTAATTGTAAATGATTTAGATGTAAAACTCTACTTTGTAAACAATATTCCAGTATAAAAAAGCTACAAAGATGCAACGTGTCTCCTCTCAAGCTGCTCGGTACGTCCAGAGGGACGAGTCCAACGGACAGAAATAGGTTATAGTAATTTAACTCCACCCACTGGCCTTGACCATGCCCATTGGTCGTTTTAACTCCGCCCACTGGGACATCGTCTCAGATCTTCTGTTGTCTCTTATGGGAAGTAAAAAACAAAAAATCCTTTGGCGACTTGCTAGAGTTTTTTTTTTTTGGTCTCTTCTCCCGCCACCTCCCTAATTGGTCCGTTCTTCACATCCAATGGTGGGCGAGCAACGAGGCGAGCAGAGAGGCGGAGAAGACTGACCGCGACAACAAGATGGCTGCCACGCCACCGCATTCTTTTGCATTTTCCTGCAGAAGAGGCAACAAGAAACAACATGATTACTGTTGTACAAGTATTTATGTATCAGTATTCTTGAAGTGTGGGTGTGGTAATACTACGTTTGAATACACTAAAATATACCATTAGTACATTATAATGATGATATAAATGTTATACAACACTTAGTATCTCGTATTAACACTCACCTTCGGGTGGTAGTCGTGGCACGACTGCGGGCGCCGCCGCACCTTCTGGGACTTCATCCGGTTGCACTTCACCGTGGCGTTATGTTCTCCCACGTTAAGGACAAAAAATGAAGTATCAAAACTTTTTAACGTACTTATATCAGTATCATAACATTACTCATAACAGTACACGTAAAAGTACTGATAACCGTATCATAACATTACTTATAACAGTACTCATAACAGTGGACATGACAGTACTCATCAGGAAGCTTTTTTCACTGCTTTATTGCAGCTACTTGAACGAATAAACTATTATGCTGTGATTTAATACCAATAACCAGACAAAAGGAAAGCACAAATAACTACATAATGAAGCAGATTTGTCAAAAGTCAGAATATATATTTTGAAACTTGTCTCCCAAGACGACATGGAAACAACTTTTAAAAAGATAGTTTTTTTTAATGGAGTCTGGATCGATTGCAGCTAAGCTACGCTAACTTTGTAGATCTCTATTTTCTTTAATCATACAAAACAAATAAATCCTCCTTACAATTACTGCAAACTGTGTGAAGCTGTGACCCCGTAGTGACCTCAGTGACCTCACAGAAGGATATATTTGATCTCTTTTGGCTCCAGCGGGATGGCGCCGTACTGACGGGAGCAGTCGCAGTCGGCCTGAGCGACGACCATCACCAGGTTGCTGTCGGGGATCTGCTGCACCACGAACATCCTGCAACCCATCGATCAATACCTCAAACAGTTATAACCAGTAAATAAATAAATGTATTTATGTAGCAAAGTATCCGAATACTTCTTCTGGTTATGAGTGTGTGTGTGTGTGTGTGTGTGTGTGTGTGTATGCGTCGTAGTAGTGTGTGCGTGAGTCGTACTTCTGGCAGCGTCCACACTTGATGAGGCTGTTGGCTTCCTTCACAGACGAGTCGTACATGAAGCCGGGATACGCCGTGTCACACGGCTGCAGAGCGCCCACCTTCTTCTGCTTGTGGCCTAAGACAAGAAGACAGAGAGAAAGTGACACACAAACACGGCCCTCAGTCTTTGTGTCTCTGCGAGGACGTCTCCTCTGTCCCAACACACACACACACACGGGACTCACTGGTGTGATAGCCGGCCTTGGCTGAATGGATGAAGATGATGGATCGGCATGACGGCACAGATGACACACCCAGGTAAGGATGAGGATGGAGAGGACGATGAAGATGAGGCCGGCGTTTCAGACAGAATGTTTGTGAATAAGACAGGAAGCCGCGGTGAGGTGAATAAAACAAACGCACCCAATCTGTGGTATTTCTATGCTGTGATATTTCTACGCTGTGGTATTTCTACCGTCTCACCGTCCACGAAGTAGTCGGAGTGCCAGAGACCACAGAGGTTGAAGTCCAACAGGAACCTGAGCAGAGAGACTTTATTAATAAAGTTAATTCAAATATACAAATGAAGATAAGAAATATTCACAGGTGTCAATGAAGTAAAAGAAGATGAGAGGTCACTGACTCACATCAGCAGGTTGGAGAAGAACCATCGAATCAACGCAGCGACGCCATAAAACGGCTGCAAGAGGAAAGTAAAAAACATCTGAGTCGTCTGGTTTTTAGCGGTAATAAGTAATACTAAATAATAATTACAAGTGTGTTACTCACACTGAGGAGGCGGCGTGCGCTGCTGGCGTGATGATGAGAAGTCTTACACATGGCCTGGTAGTCGAACAACGACACTCTGCGAACAAACAAACAACGTCAACAAACTACGTTCACAAACACCCACGTCAACAAACAACATCAACAAACACTTTCGTTACGTAAATAGTAAAAGTAGTAAATGAAGTTGTCTTTGTAAAATGGACCAAACAACATCGATAAAGCACTAAAGCGCTCTAGTGACAAATGGATCGGTGCCGCCACTAAAGGCAAGAGAAGAAGAAGCAGCGGTACTTCCTGTCCGTCGTACTTTTTGAACATTCCCATCTTGATCAGCGAGGCCATCACCGACCCGTCCACCTCGCCGAAGAAGCGTCCCACCTGGAGGAGACGAAGCTCAGCACTCAGACACATGTGTATTTATACCACAATGTGTGTATTTATACCACAAAGTGCACTGGTGTCGTCCCCGTGTTTACTATTCAGGAACAAAAGCATGAGTTTGTGAAGGAGTGAGCGTGCGACTGCATTGATGACACAAAGTGACAGCCTCATTCTTTTGGTCCTCACAGAGGAACAGTGTAATAAAGACACAGAATTGTTCACTCATCATCCATCTGTAAATCACAATGTTTGGTTTGCGGAGTAAAGTGAGAGGAATGTGTAGAGAAACTATTTCGCTGCATGAATCAGCAGAAAGAAAAACTGCTCTGGCAAACGTATCCGGTAAAGACGGAGGCCGAATGAGCCTGAAGTGTCCCTGTGAGATCCACCACCAGTCCACTGGGGTCCACAGCGCTTTGTCGCTGCTTAAGCGCTCCGCCCTCCGAGGAGTTTGAGGAGCGATGAAACCTGACGGCTGGGAATAAAAAAAAATACACCTGCAGGAGGTCAGCGGCTTCAGGGAGCCGCGACAAGGGGCAAGCTGCTCCCAGTGGGAGATCACGCACACTGCACGCTAACATGCTAACGTTAGCATGTTAGTAATTTCAAAGTAATACATCGAGGTGAATGACGAAGAAGAGGAAGAGGAAGAAGAAGAAGAAGAGGAGGAGCTTTTCAAAAGGTCTCAGATCCACAAACACAACGAAGCGCTTTGCCTCGTTACGTAAGAGAAGCAGCTGAGTGCTTCCTCTGAGCCCGGCAGACTAACACATCCTCCGAGCGGCACAGCTGGCGCACAGCTGGAGGCCTCGAGGTCACGGCCGAAGGGTCGAGCCCGGGTGAACGGCGAGCCGAAGATGCAGAGAGCGATGGAATATACGGAGGTAAAGTGAGATGTGTGTGGCATCACATTACGTTAATCCTCACTAATCATCCCAGTTAATCCCGAGTTGTCAGATGGACAACAAGCTGCTCGTCAGAGACACTTTAGAACGTCCTCAGAAGGACATCGTAGCCCAATCAGGCTAAATTATTCTAATACATTTTAGTGAAGTTAAAAAAGTCAAAATTATATAATTGTATTTTTATAATTTTTCATAATAACTCATTATTTATTTATTTATAATTATGATTACTACTTAATCATGAATATGGGACAAAAAGAAGAAAGGATCACAACATTAAGTCGGATCCATCTAATTTGTGTGGATTTGGGGTTAAATAAATGTGGGAAACTTTTCAGGTGGATAAATCTGCCAGATGTTGCTCCGTTTACGCCTCGTCAACAGTCCGATGATGTCATCAGGTGCTGAGCCTCCTGCCGACACACAGAGGTCTTCTGCCCGACTCACAAAGGAATTAAAGAACTTCACGTTTCACAAAGCAGACTTTTAGATTTAAATACACGTACAAATCGTAAAGAAACCATTTGCCTCTCAGAGCAGATCAATTTGAAATCATATGTACTGCCAGCGACTGACCCTATGATTTACAAATAATTATTATATTATATTAGGGCTGTCAATAGATAAAAAACATTTTGAAATTCATTCATCTTGATTAATAGCAATTAATGAATATTGTTGTTACAATTTTGTTTATAATGAATGTTTGTTTTTCTTTTAAAGACAATGGAGGCAACCAAGCAGCTAGCTTTTGCAAGTAAACCGGAAGTAAACAAAGGTACGTTAACTACGTTAAACTATTTTGTCGCATTAATCTCACATTAATCGCATAGATTAACATGTTTATGTTAATCTATATATATATATATAATATATGTATACAAAATTGCTGTCCTCACCTCACTCCTCTCTTTGGACAGCAGGACAAAGCCGTTGTTGTCCACCAGGAAACAGTTGAGATCCTGAGCAGGAATCAGGAGGAAAGAGGAGGAAGTGTGTGTGTTTGGTGCTTTTCACAATAAAAGAAGCAATGCTTAGGAGAGGGATTACTTACAGAGCTCTCACAGCTGAGAGGACACACGCCTTCAATGGCAGAACACTGAGGGGGAGGGAAGGTGTGAAGGTCAAAGGCCACCACAAACACTACAAAGAACAGAGGCTTAACGGTCCGAACACACAACCAGAAGTACTCCAGGAAAAGATTTCTAACTGATTGATATCTGTGACTTAAGTGAGGGACAGTGGAATATTGAATGGTTGCTATAGAAACGTCTCCAGCAATGAATTTAAGTTCATCTTCAGCTGAAGTAACCAGGATGTGATGGAAGAGAATATTGTGCCTCGATGTTAAAACACAGCCGAATGACTCTGAAATCAACAATTAAAAAGCAGCGTTTACTCACGTCGGTGTCGCTGGGCTGGAAGCAACACGGCAGGAGTCGAGGAAGACGAGGAGGAAGAAAAAATAAATGACATAGTATAAAACTACAAGTTAAAATAAATGTTTATAAAATATAGAACAAATGAATAAAAGACAAAACTTCCCTTTGTTAAAATATTGCTCCCCAGGCAATGAAAAGAAATGTCGCAAATCACAGCAACGAAACATGACGTGAAAGACCCTAACAGAGGTTGTAACAAGTTGGCTTTCCAGATGTTTTGTTACTTAACAGCAGCCTCTGGTTCTGTAAAGTAAAATAACAATAAAGCAGGCGATGCTTTAGGGCGGGACTACACGCTGATTGACAGGTCTCTAATAGACCACAAAGCAGGTGATGCTTTAGGGCGGGGCTACACGCTGATTGACAGGTCTCTTCCAGAGACTTATGCGCCATCTTTACATCCTCCTCAGTCACTATTTTCTCACTTCCTGTTCACTGGTCGCTAAAAAAACCCGGCGGGCTAAGTACCGACAGATAGACCAGTGACGCCATCATGGCCTGCCCCTCCTCTTAGAGAACATCTAAGAATGTAAAAGTAAAGTCCTCCAAGAAGATTAAAGTCCAACAATACAAAACTATGAGCGCACTTCTGTCCCGTAAAAATCCTCTGGGGTCAGAGGTCATTTAATTAATTTGTCAGGGAGCAAAGTTAATTATGCGCATTAATTGACATTAAAGAGGAATAAGAAGAAAGAACAGCTAAGTGAGTCTTGGAGACCAAGTAAAGCTCCTCATTCTGCTCTCTGCTCATAGGATCAGATCCAAGGGTCTCTATTGTGTTACTCAAGTAAGACACACACACACACACACACACACACACACACACACACACACACACACACACACACACACAGACAAACTCTCTCTGTGGTCTGACTGAGTGAACGTCTGCAGCTCAGTGAAGCAGAAGAAGAGCTGCAGACGTCCTTTAGAGGTCAGAGGGGCCGATCACGTTATTGATTAGTGGTGCTGATCACAACCAGGGAGTTCTGTTTGGCTGCAGGAGGAACTCACCATCTCGTTTTTTGCAACCAGTGAACAGGAGGTAACCTCATCTGGACTGAGGTGTACGTAGAGACGCCATTTATGTCTCTGTAAGAGACCTGTCAATCAGTGTGTAGCCCCGCCCTAAAGCATCCCCTGCTTTATGGGCTGTTCTAAACTCTAAATGGCTCATAATTCACTAAATAAATATCATGCTGTATTAAGGAAGACTTGAAACTAGAGATTGAGACCATAAACTCATGTGTACAATGTTTACTGAATAAATCAAGAGAGAAGTAGTCATTTTCTCATAAACTTCTATGGGAACAGAGGAGTCGCCCCCTGGTGGTCACTACAGAGAATGTGTGCAAAGTTTACAGCGATGATGACTGTCGGCGTTGAGGTGAAAGGTGAAACTGTCTATTATCAGTCAGATGATAATAGACAGTCCTCTGCTCACCTGCTTGGCGATGGCCCAGAACATCTTCTCCAGCATATCCAAGGACATCTGCAGCCCGATGGCTAAAAATAGAAAACATAAACACATTCACACACACACACACACAAACACACACAGACAAACACACACACGATACGCAAACGATACACATTAAAGGCAAAAGGACGAGGAAGAGGAGAACAGGAAATCAATTCAACCCCGGTTCACCTCTGTCGTGTGCTGTGGCTAATGAAGGGATGTCAACATGGCGTGTGTGTGTGAGTGTGTGTGTGTTTGTACATTAACATATAAATCAACCTTTAGATCATTATAATACCTTATATAGACCATTAACCTATAGATATTTGAACCTATAGATATATTAATCTATAGATGTAAATCAACATACATTAAATACATTGTATAATAAATATACCTTTAGCGTAACAGCACAATGAGGTTGTGAGGTCATAAACAGGAGCCTCTCAACAGAATTATGGTAATAAATACACATATTTAACACAGCTCCACTTCTTACAGTCAGAGTGATCATTTTATTTAGTAGAAAGTGTATTTTTTAATGGATAAAACCGCTGTTCAGTGGTTCAAATGCAGGAGACAACGATTCTCTGAACAAAACAGAAGAAATGAGCAGGAAACAGCTTCCTGTTTCAGCCTCAAGATTTTCACAATAAAAGAACAAACTGGAGTTAACTTAAAACTAAGAGGGAGGTTATCAAAGAGTTAAATATCAGCTAAACGAATCACCGTTTATCAATATTCAGTAATTCGGCATCCAGTTTATCACTATTCTGTTTTACACGTAAACAAAGCCTTTGTCATATCCTGTGTGGAAGAAGTCAAGCTGATGGAGGACTCTCCTGATCCTGGATCAGCAGGATGTTGACCTCTGGCTTCTTTAAGCTCCTTCCTCTTCTTCTTTAAACATGCCTCTGTGCAGACTCAGTTGCCTGCAGCTTTGCCCCCCCCCCCTCTCCCTCCTCACCTCATCGGCGCCCTTCAGCACTGCAGCCTGCCCCAGTTCTGCTGCAGTCTGCATACAGAACGCGTCCCACACGACTCAATCTGCTTTTCTTATTACTTTTGGGGCTGTTGATCGTTGGTGATTGTTGAATGAAAACCTCTAAGCTGAGAGCGTTAAAGTGTCATGAGACATTACACTCCTTTCTCTTCATAACTCTGGTTTCATATGCAGATTTTTCTTCACAGGTGTATAGATCTTTTTGATGTTTACTTTCATTTTTGATACTCAGTTTCTTTTTTTTGCAACACTCACCTCAAAATTTTGTAGATATGAGTCAGCGTTTTGTGCGTTATCTAACAGTTAGAGTTCTGCAACCAGTGAAGAGGAAGTGACCATATATGGACTGAGGAGGACGTAAAGACGCCAATGTTACAAGCTGTCAATCAGCATGTAGCCCCGCCCTAAAGCATCCCCTGCTTTGAGTTCTGTTTGACTCTAAATGGACCACAATTTACGAAATGAACATCATCAACATCAGACCATCAACCATCACAAAACCAAAATAGGGAGTCAAATAAAGTTTTTGCAGTTACTATTGACAATTAACGGCCGTAAAACAACCAAAGTTACATTTTTCAAATGGCTCTGATTCTGAAAACAAAAGGGCGAGAACTGGTACTTTGCCAATGAGGGGAAAGAGGTGCATGGCCCAACTGTCACTCAAGGAGGCCACACCCCCAATTGTGCACACGTTGGCCCTTGAACTGATGTAAAGACCCCCCCCCCCCCCCCCTCCCCGTACACTGATGAGCGGAGATGTTTGCTGTAAATACGTTGGTCACTTTAACATGGAGGTCAATGAGGACGGAGCTTTTACTGTCTTGTGTGGCTTGAGTGTTGGTTGGCTTCATTTCTCTCTCTCTCTCCCTCTCTCTCTCTCCATTACTCCCCCTCTCTCTCCCCTCCATTCATTCAGAGCTCAGCCTGCAGCTGCAACATTTAATGCACACACACACAGACACACACACTCACACACACCATTAGCACCCCACCCCTCCCTCTCCCTCCCTCTCAGCAGCTCAGAGGCGATCAGAGGCAGCTGAGAGAGCAGCAATGAGGACGGAGAGGACGAGGACGAGGACGAGAAGCGGTTGACGAGGGATTGTGTCTGTCCACGAGGACCTCGTCTCCAGAAGAAGAGGACAAGCTTTACTTCTTCTCTCGTGTGAAACGCTGCAGAAGAAGCAGAAGGTTTCTGTCTTCTTTCTCTGTTTGGAGGCTGAAGCAGATGGTGAGCGGTGTGTGTCTATTTGTGCGTGTGTTTACTGAAAACAGACTCATGCATGTGCATTTGAAAGTGAGTTAGTGTGTGTGTGTGTGTGTGTGTGTGTGTGTGCGTTCATCCACGTTGGTAGTCCAGTGAGTAGACGTCTGCAGAACACGACCTGACACTCGCAATTCTACACATGGACTTTGAATAATTTCACAGTTTAGCTGACGGATCGATTTATCTGCAAATATTAGAAAATTGTAAAAACAAACTTGAGAGGAGGCGACTTCAGAGGGTTCAACTTTTAAGACTGATATACTGAATATATATTGAATACTTTATATTTTATATAACGCTTTTATCTTAGAAAAATGTTTTTACCTGTGGCTGCATAATACGGTTCATTTAAAGATGTTAAAATAACTAAGGAGACGGTGTTGATTAGGTGTGACTTCTGGTGTCACACGGGACATAAACTTTGGTCTCCTGGGTCCCGGGTCTTCGGGGTCACACTAACGTGCTGCTCTCTACCTCCTAACGTCAATAACATTTTGAGCATTTCTTTTCATTGATGAAGATACAAGTGCCGTCTGAGAGCATTCTCTCTCTCTCTCTCCCTTCTGGACTGAACGCTCGGCTGCTCAGTTGTCAGAGAGTGCTGCCACGGGGGTGGGGGGGAGAGCGGGGGTCCGCCTGTCAGGGGCCATTGAGCAGCTAGCGGGACACCAGGTCAGAGAGCCAAGATAAACCGGCGCGACGCACCGCGGAGGAGGCAGGACTTTGGTTTGAAGGAGCTAGCGTCTTTTAGCCAGCTGACGGCAGCTAATACCAAATCAATCCGATCGACTAGAGGTTAAATGATCAGCTAACTCATGAAGAGCGGCACACATAGTGATGTTTATTTACCATCATTACTGTGAAAGTCTTTAAATTAAAGTCTCAACAAAACAGCAGATGTGTAACAACAACATCTGGACCGCGGACCACAAATCTGTCCCGCTCGGAGATTAAACCCCCGGCTCTAATCTGTGGCCTGCAGACGCTGTGTGGGCGGAGTCTAATCTGTCCGACGGCTCTTTTGACTAGTCGTCCGACCCGGTAAATCTTTCAATGACAGTAAAAAGTAAAAAGCAGCATGAAGAAATATATAATCCGATTTGATAGGTATCGATACCATACCAACCCTCAACAAACTAAGAAACACACTCATACCACCGAAAGTATATTGAATCTACAGATTTGGGCAGCGTTCACATCGGCTCCCCTGTGACTTGCAGTTTACCCACAATACATTTCTCTGCATGAATTGGCATAGTCGTTCATGGGAAGCCTCAGTCTTTTCTTTTATACCTTTAGTGGACTGGAACATCCAGACTGTGAGGTCCTCCCCGGGAGTTCACAGACTAAGCCGGGGTAGTTTGAGTGGAGGTGAATGTGACGCTTCTCGACCAATCAGCTGCCGAGGAGGCCGAGGAGCCTGATGAACAGGAGGTGACACGCCAACCTCCACGCTCCATTTGGTCCCCATTCCAACATTTCTGTCTGCAGGATTCAGAGACCAAAGTCTCCTGATCCTTCTGCCAACACCACAGGACTCAATGTCTAGAGGGGTCAGAGGTCACCTTCTCCACAGGATAATGTTGAATATAAACTAGGTACCACATCTACTGTAGTAGTACTCTGACTAATAGAAGCACCTCTTACAACCAAACTTCCTAACCTACCTTCTCGTCTACGTTAAGAGACGATAACAAACATTTTTAAAACCTGCTGTTTGCAACTTCTGCTTTCCATCTCCGCTTCTGTCTCCACTCATTAAAACATCTGAGCCGAGATCAAGCAAAGATGGATCAAATAAAAGAAGTCTCCAGCCAAACCAAACACATCCATGTTCTCCAGGTCAAACGGAGAAGAAAGGCGATGCAATCTACAGTTCCAATCCCATTGGTGGATAACGGTAAACTTTGGGATGAATCAGACGGTTCTCGTGCCAACTCGAAGAGCAGGTGAAAATCAGCAGAAGCACCGAGCATCAGGACAGAGATCCTCATCCGAGAGAACCAAGCCTCAGACTTTGTTCTTCCGGCTTCTGGCCTTCAGAACCTAAGTGACGTCAACCCGCCACGGTGGGTGCTCCTCCACCACCGCCCTCCTCCACCTGCATTGTGATTCCTCTGTTTCAGTCACGTCAGCCGCGGCCCACCTGAGGCGGCAGATCGGCGCCTTTGTGCCGACTCGACAAAAGAGAGACCGGCTGACAAAAGAAGGACCCGGAGGCTTCTCTCTCCTGCTCTTTGAAGCCGCTGCAGCTTCACCGCACATGCAAACAGGACCAAGACGGAGCAAACCTTCCCCTCGGTACGCGGAGGCCGCGCAGCAACAGAGAACGTCGGAGATTAAAGACGAGCCACAGACTAAACGGCCGCTGCAGATCCAAGTCGGGCTGCGCTCTGGGGGGCAGATGAGGGGTTATTTTGGGGAGCGACTCCTTTGGTCCCATAGAAGTCTATGAGAATATGACTCTTCTTCTTTCTTGATTTATTTCCTCAGTAAACATTGTAAACATGCGTTTATGGTCTCAATCTCTAGTTTCAAGCCTTCTTCAACACAGCATGATGTTCATTTAGTAAATTATGGTCCATGTAGTCAAACAGACCATAAAGAGGGGATGCTTTAAGGCGGAACTACACGCTGATTGACAGGTCTCTACTCTTCTTTTCCAGTCAAGTGTGTTCTCTCCACATCTTTACCTTGTGTTTTGTTTTTAGATTATGATAGTACTCAGCTCCAGCCTCCCGTGTCCCTTCTGAATGGGAGTTGCTGTACATATTGCGAAGCGCCTCTACTGTATAAAAAATGTTAACTTACGTTATGTTTACTGACTGACCAGTAGAGAGCAAACATATCTGGATGAGAGCCTAAAGGTGTCGATGGGACAGACATGAAGAACCTGGACCAGCAGGGACGGAGTCACCGGGAGAGTCTGGGTGAGTCCCAGACGTCGCAGTGTTTCAGCGTTGTTCACGCCAAAGCTCAGGGTTTGTATAAAAGTGGGTTGTGTGTGTGTTCCTCCAGCGTGTGCGGTCCTGTCGGGTCTAGTCCTGGCTCTCCTGGGCCCACTTGGCCCGGTTCTCGGTTGTCCCGGTGGCTGCACCTGCTATGGCAACACCACCGACTGCACGGCCGTCGGCCTCCTCTCTCTGGCGCCCGTCCTGAGGCTGCTGGATCCGGAGTCTGTGATCCTCCGCCTACCCCGGAACAATCTCTCCTCCCTGGGCACCGACGAGCTGTCCAGCCTCAGCGGCCTGGAGCTCCTGGATCTGTCCCAGAACCACTTGTCGGGCTTGCGGCCTGGAGCTTTCTCTGGCCTGGGCGGCCTGCGCTGGCTCAACCTCTCCGCTAACCGCCTCGGCGTGCGCCCGGTGACTTCCGACCCCAACAACAACACCATCACACCGGCGGCCCAGGGTAACGGTCTTAGCAAGGACGCTTTCAGGGGTCTGTGGCGGCTGCGTGGGCTGGACTTGTCCTCCAACGGCCTCCTACGGCTGCCCCAGGGCCTACTGGACGGCCTCCAGAGGTTGGCCTGGTTCTCCGTGGCCAGCAACCGCCTGGCGGCCCTGGACCGAGTCACCTTCGAGCCCCTAGTGGGGCTCCAGCAGCTCCGGCTGGCGGGGAACCCCTGGGAATGCGACTGCAAGCTGAGAGACTTTAAGCACTGGATGGAGTGGTTGATTTACAGGGGTGAGCCGCGCCACACCTCAGAACACCAAGTCCATCATTCAGAAAGCCGATTAGTCTCCCATCTACTGAGCAAATAACCACCTCTGTGTCCCTCAACCCCCTTAACTCCCTCCGTCTGCCTCTTACAGATGGAAAGGTGGACGCCATGCGGTGCGGCCTCCCAGTGGACCTGAGGGGCAGGGACATCCGCAGCGTGCCGGCCGAGATGTTCAGCCACTGCCTGCGCAGCGCGACCAGAGAGGGCACTGCGGGTCACGCCACCCGGCCCCCCTGCCCGCCGGGCCGCATCAACAGCAACGATGACTGTGTCCGCCAGCGCTACCGGCCCGCCAGCGTCCGCCGGGCGCATGGCACGCAGATCGTGGCCGGTGTGATCTGCGGCACTGTGTGTGTCATGATGGTGGTGGCGGCCACCTACGGCTGCGTGTACGCCTCGCTGATGGCGCGGTACCAGAGGGAGGTCAAGAACCGTGGCCAGCCACTGATGGCCGAGTCCGGGGCCGACACAGACCCGGAGGACGGGCAGATGTCGGCGCCGGCGTCGCCGGAGGAGCCGGCGCTCAAAGAGGGCATTGTGCACGGGTATCGGATCAGCAGCTTCTGAGGAAGTTAAGTCCAGTGTCCCTTCGGCTGGTTGCCCCCCCCTCCTCTGCTCCTCCCCCTTCTGCAGTCATTGTTGTCCTCCCTCTTTGTTAGGAAGAGGACGAACCTTCTCCAACAAGACGTGAACCAGTTACGTGTGGCGTTGTTTGCTTGGTGTTTTATCAGGAAGTCTCCCTCCGTCAGTCCGGCTGCTTTAAGCTCCACCTAAACACTGGAGCTGCACCGCCCCTTAGAGGGCGGAGCTGTGAGCTGCAGCTGCTTCCCCTCCAGCACCAACCAGCCGCTTCCCCCCAACACATAGTGTATGTGTGTGTGTGTGTGTGTGTGTGTGTATGTTTGTGCCTGTGAAAGGCTTTCAGCCCAGATATGCTGTAACCTCTGTGTATTTTTATCATTTCCTCTATATTTTTGGTGGTAAGCACATGAAATTTCCCTCAAGGTTGGTTATTCATGCTGAACATAATAAACAGTATATTTATCTAGTCTGCATTTCTTTCTGATTATTTTTAAAAACATCCAACTCATCCAGGAAGTCGGGTCCATCTACTGCTCACTAACAGAGAGAGGTTCAACCTTCAGGACAACGACAACTATCCGACTTTTATTTGATCGTGATAAAATATAAAGAAATATCATCCATCCATCCATTGTAAAACCGCTTATCCTGCACACAGGGTCGCGGGGGGGCTGGAGTCTATGCCAGCTAACTTCAGGCGATAGACAGGGTACACCCTGGATTGGTCGCCAGCCAATCGCAGAACTACACAGAGACACACAACCATTCACACTCACATCCACACCCCTACGGGCAATTTAGAGTCACCAATTAACCTGATCCCCAGAGCATGTCTTTGGGAGAACCCACGCAGACACGGGGAGAACATGCAGACTCCACACAGAAAGGCCACTGGGCGGAGTCCAACCCAGGACCTTCTTGCTGTGAGGCGACAGTGCAAACCACCACGCCACCGTGCCGCCCCTAAAGAAATATCAGATACTACATAATCTAATTTAATTAATATTACTTTCTGGTTTGTTTTTTTTCAGATAAGAGCAGAATTAAAGTTCCTTTGAGTTTGAATCCAACACTTGTTCCAGCTGCTTGTTCAAGTCACTGAGATGAAGGTTTTCATATTTCATTAGCGACATTATGGTCTACGGAGGTAGAATAGAGGAATAAAAACCTAAAATCCTTTCAATCCTTATTTTTTGAGGAGATTGAAAATTTCTCAGAACTATGTGAAGTGCTGATGTGCTCCAACGTTCCAGTTGATGATAAATTACCAATATTGAAGAAACAAAGACGTATGTAACATCCCAGAAAAATCCTCCAGAGCATCGCGACTCACCTGCGGCCATCGCCGTCTTCCCTTCGGAGGACACCGTCACCGCCGTCACCGCAATCACGTACTTCACCCCTGTGGAGGCAACACGTCAGCTCTCTGGGGAGACGTTTCTAAAGAAGGCGGTCGCCATGGCGACGGGCTCCCTACCTTTGTCGTTGACGGGGTAGTAGTAGAAGCTGCCGGGGGTGTTCTCCACGGCCAGGCGGTACCACAGAGGGAAGTGGTCCACGGTGAACAAGTTGTCCTTGTCGGTCGCTGTCAGAAACCGTCTGTTGGGGGGGGGGCAGACACATTTTACTTTGAAATCCATTGCGGGATTAGCTCAGCCAGCACGGGGAAGCCGTAGCTTTTTAATCCTTGGATTTTAACATTAGGATTTGTTTTTTGTACGCAACTTTATTTGTATTATTATTATTGTGTAATGTCAATAATAATGTCCAATCTAAAGCGTCAATCTGCCGTTCCTCCAGGAATTCAGGGCCCTGGAAGCGAGCTAGAAAGATCGTAGCTGACCCCTCTCACCCCGGACAAAACTGTTTGTGCGCCTTCATCTGGCAGCAGGCTGAGGTCCATCAGGACCAAGAACTCTCGCCACACCAACAGCTTCTTCCCGTCAATAGTCGGACTCATCAACAGAGCCCGGCTCCCCCCCTGACCGACTCTATTTAAAACACTTTTGGATTCTGATACTTCATAGTTCAGGTAAGGCAGAACTGCACAGTATCTTGGTTCCTTAAACCAGCAGGTGACAACCAGACCAAAGGCTGAGGCACGGTTGCCTGTCAAACGCTACCTCTCAGCTCACACTGTGTGAGTTTGAAGAGGGGGGGGTGGGGGGGTCTTACTTTGCCACTCTGGTCTCCACTCCGGCGTATCTCATCCACCTCGTGAGACCGGCTCGAGTTCCGAGGAAGGCCGTCTCCACCCCCGGCTCCACTCTGCACGGACGGAGAAGCACCAGAAAGTAGAAACCCTTTTTATCTCAGCATGAGGCTGTGAGAACATTGTTGGCAGATCTTCAAAACTTCAGAAAGTGAACACAGAGCTGAGAGGAATGGCCGGAGAAACGTGAGGTATTTTAAACACAAATACCTTCTACGTTGGGTGAACTGGCCCTTTAATGCTGCAGGTGTGAACTGAGAGGGGTCTCACCTATCTGTTAGCATCAGGGCGTTCCAGTAGGCCTCCAGTGGAGCCGTCACCACGGCGTCGAACAGCGTCTGCTGCAGCAACAGCTCGTCGCCTAGGCAACGGACAAAACACGGTTAACAAGTCTAACGTGTGAATCACTTGTGTGTAGCTCCGCCCTAAAGCATCCCCTGCTTTATGGTCTGTTTGACTCTAAATTGACCATAATTCACTAAATGAACATCACGCTGTATTGAAGAAGACTTGAAACTAAAGATTGAGACCATAAAGAATGTTTACTGAGGGAATAAATCAAGAGAGTAGTCATTTTCTCATAGACTTCTATGGGACCAGAGGAGTCGCTCCCTGCTGGTTACTACAGAGAATGCAGCTTCATGGATTCGTATTCTCTTCCTTCTCCCAAAACCTTCTCCATGTCACTACCACTGGAGACAAAGGAAATGCATGATGGGAGAAGCTGTGTGGTTGGGACCTACACTCCAGGTCGGGCTCCTGGCCCAGCAGGTAGCGGATGGCAGCCTGCAGCTGAGAGTACTTGCGGTGGCTCGGGTCGATGTCGGTCTCACAGTACGTCCTGAGGAAGAGAGCTTCAATGAACTAGGGCTCTCAGGAACGGCTTAAACACAACCTTTTTTATACAAGATCAGATATTTAATAGATGACAATGTCACAACTCTCTCTACTTCCTCAATCACCTTGCAATTTACGGAACAATTAAACAATGCAGTTCGTCATTTGTTGCCGTATTTGAATGTTCCAGCACAGATAAAATAAGAGGGGATGCAATCTGCTGTATTAAATATCACTCTATGGTAGAGGTAGAGGACGTACATACCACTCGGTGGCGATGCTGAGGTCGGGTGAGGTGAGGTCGTGCAAACCTGCAGAGGAAGACACAAACAAATACTACTAGAAATACTAATACGAATGAAGTTCCAGTATTTTTAATCAAAGCGTACGATTTTCAGTGTGGTATTAGTACTTTTACTGCAGTAACTTTTTTTAAAAGTGCCAAGTCGTGAGAATGAGCATCGATAGCAACAATGAAATGAAAATGAGAAAAAAAACCAAAAGCAATAATAAAAAGTGTAAAAAAAAAGAAGTAATTTTTTAATATATTGAGAAGAAATAAAGTAACTTGTATAAAAATGTATCAATATATAATTGTTAAAATGTAACAAAAAACATATAGGAGGTAAATTAATAAATAAATTACAAAATAAATGGTCATTATATTCCTAAATTTGTTTACTTTATTCTTCTTTGTATTTACAATTTACTTTTATTCATTTAATTATTTCTCTTTCTATCGCAAAATCAATTTTCCTATTCTTACTAAAAAAATGTATGACTCTGTTGTTCTGTTTTTGACTTTATAGTAAATCTGTGTGTGTTAGAATTTAATTTTACATCAATGAATCAATGAAAATCAACCATCGGCCATCAATAAGATCATCACCCATGTGGATTCAACAAGTGTCTGCATAAAAGCATTGTGGGAACTCTAACCTTCCTCCACAGACACGTTTCCAATAAACATGAGGCCTCCGTGACCTTTTGTCAGCACCATGCCGAAGCTGAAGGAGAGAAGAAGAGACGGAAAGAGAGAGAAGAAACACTCCATAAGCACACTCCATAAGCACACTCCATAAGCACACTCCATAAGTACACTCCATTAGCCCACTCCATTAGCCCACTCCCTTAGCACACTCCATAAGTACACTCCATTAGCCCACTCCATTAGCACACTCCCTTAGCACACTCCATAAGCACACTCCATAAGCACACTCCATAAGCACACTCCATGAGCACACTTCATAAGCACACTCCATAAGCACACTCCATAAGCACACTTCATAAGCACACTCCATTAGCACACTCCATTAGCACACTCCATTAGCACACTCCCTTAGCACACTCCATAAGCACACTCCATAAGCACACTCCATAAGCACACTTCATAAGCACACTCCATGAGCACACTTCATAAGCACACTCCATAAGCACACTCCATAAGCACACTTCATAAGCACACTCTATTAGCACACTCCATTAGCACACTGCATAAGCACACTCCATAAGCACACTTCATAAGCACACTCCATAAGCACACTCCATTAGCACACTCCATTAGCACACTCCATAAGCACACTCCATTAGCACACTCCATAAGCACACTCCATTAGCACACTCCATAAGCACACTTCATTAGCACACTCCATAAGCACACTCCATTAACACACTCCATTAGCACACTCCATAAGCACACTCCATAAATACACTCCATTAGCCCACTCCATTAGCACACTCCCTTAGCACACTCCATAAGCACACTCCATAAGCACACTCCATGAGCACACTTCATAAGCACACTCCATAAGCACACTCCATAAGCACACTTCATAAGCACACTCCATTAGCACACTCCATTAGCACACTGCATAAGCACACTCCATAAGCACACTTCATAAGCACACTCCATAAGCACACTCCATTAGCACACTCCATTAGCACACTCCATAAGCACACTCCATTAGCACACTTCATTAGCACACTCCATAAGCACACTCCATTAGCACACTCCATAAGCACACTCCATAAGCCCACTTCATAAGCACACTCCATTAGCACACTCCATAAGCACACTTCATTAGCACACTCCATAAGCACACTCCATTAGCACACTCCATAAGCACACTCCATTAGCACACTCCATAAGCACACTCCATAAGTACACTCGTTTGCCCACTCCATTAGCACACTCCATTAGCACACTCCATAAGCACACTCCAGATGATTATCAACTGACCCTTCCACTAACCAGCAGCAACTTTTACCTGAAAGGAGTCTCGTCGATGTTGGTGTAGAAATAGTTGTTGACGAGGTACAGGGGTCGTTTCTGTTGGAGGAGAATGTGATGTCATATATATATATATATATCTATATATATATATCCTTTACCCTGGACCCAACCAAATCCCAGGGCAGGGTCACCCTGACCCTCCTCACCCCTTTGTCCACTGAGGCTCTGATGTTCAGCTGGATGAAGCCGGTCTCTCCCCTCACCATGGCGGTTCTCAGCTGGTTAAAACACAAAGTCACATATTTTAGTGTATTTCACAGAAACAGCCTCAAAGTTTATGTTAATTTATGCATTAGGTAAATTTGTCACTGTGTCCTCACAGCGCGACGGGGGGGAAGGGGTCAACTTCACCACCGTCTAGGGATAAGCAGTGTGTTGAGGCAATATCCAATGGTTACTTTCGGGTAAAAAAACTAAAATAAATGTATTAACTATAACGTAATGCTTTAAATATTATACCATCATCCTATAATCTATATGTTTTCTGACTAACGGCTCTGATGGGATGTTTTCTGTCTCTATTGCCATTTGTGTACGATGTGTCGCGTTACATTCTCCCCTGGACCATACCATGTGACACGTTACCTTCTCCCCTGGGTCGGACCATACCATGTGACGTGTGCCGTGTTACCTTCTCCTCTGTGTCCTCCCACTCCACCTCCGACAGGTCCACACTGTTGTAGTTGGGCTTGGGCTTCAGCTTCTTCCCGTCTTGGTACTGTGGGGGAGGAGAAACTCGTAAATACTTCTTAGCTCCCATTAGGACCTCTACGCCCTGTGTCACTCACCAGAGGTCGGAGGTCGGGATGCGCCAGGATGTAGCCGTTGTTGGTGATGAGGAAGGCGTAGCCGTGAGCTCCCAGCTGTGGGGGAAGATCAAGACACACGTGGAAGACATTTATTGTAAAAGGACTTGATTGCTGGTCACACACACACACACACACACACACACACACACAGCTCACCATGTATCGGGGCGCCAGCTTCATCACCTCCATCAGCGGGACGTCTGTGCCAACCACACCCAGTAAGATCCCATGGGACAGCTGGGAGATAATAAAATATAATATTATTAACAATTGAAAGAATTCACAGAATAAACTACTACTTCCATTTAAAAGTTTTTAAAGGATATTAAGAGATAATAAAGTTCTCAACAGACCACAAAACAAAACTAAGTGATATTTTCACCTTTTGATAATAATTGCTTGATGTATAATTGTCAAAGTATACTTTTAATGGATTTCTTCCTCGTATAGGTAAAATAAAACGTCATATTTATTGAGATCTTTGGACCAAACAAAGTCTGAGGTAACGGCTGTCTCCTTCAAAAGAACACACAAGCTTCAGGCACAACGTGATGTCTTCCCGCGCCTTCACACGCCTTCACACGCCTTCACACGGACAAGAACCGTTAACAGAGAAACCAGAGCGGACCGTTTCCTTCTTCTTGCTGAAGACCGGCATGGCCACCGAGGTCATGAGCAGCAGACTCTGAGCTTTGGTGTAGAAGAGCTGAAACACAACCAAACAGTGAACCATCAACATTTCATTCATTTTCATTCAATGCAGTTGATAAATAAAGTCTGAACGTGTATTAAACACGTGTTTGTATATGAAGCTCGTTCTTCTTCCTCCACACACATGTAATAACCGTCGCAGCTCTCGTGTTGGACTCCAGGTGGCGATGTGCGACCGCTGTGTGCATTTAAAACAAAAAACACCCTGGTGGTAAAAGTACTACAATCACTCCAACCAGCGGTTCTCAACATGAGGGCCAGGGCCCTCCAGCAGGGTCAAGAAATAACTTAAAGGGAGTCGTTCATGTGTGATTGTGTGTAATATGGAAGTATCAATGTGTAAAACGTGTGTTGTTCTTCTTGCAGTGGAGAAGAAATAAAAAGTCAAATCTTTTTCTGGATTATTTATAAACGTTTATATAAGAGACATGAATATAGATTTATTACTTTACAGACATTAGTGACTTCTTCTACCCTTAAATCACGTTCATCTAACACCAGCACTTCTTCTTCGTTACCTCCTTGGTGCTGGGAAGCTGCGCAGCGATGGATGGAAAGGCCCAGAGGATCATGGGAGAATGGAGCGATAAAAAAACACAGAGGAGGAAGCAGACAGATGGATGAAGTGATAACGATGATGAAGACTGGATGGAGGATGTTCAGGAGGCACAAGATGTTTGACCATGAACGGCTCCTTTGGAGCTCTGTGATTGGCCGGCTCACCACGGAGTCCATGTAGGCCTCGGTCCAGATAATGTCGTGGTCGTGGTTGATGACCATCGGCCGGCTGAGAACGTGCAGGTACTCCATGACGTTCTCCTGCACGTCGGCCAGCGTGGAGATGTGTGTGTAGTAACCTGAGGAAACACACACAGACGTTTGTGACACACACACACACACACACACGCTCCATCTCACTCGCAGCGACCTCTGACCTTTGTTGTTGCAGGCGATCCACTTGGTGTTCTGGGCGAAGGTCATCTCTCTGCCGATCAGGTAGGTGAAGACCCTCACCTGAGGACACACAGGAAGCCGTATCTTATGAATGAAGCAGATGTGAAGCTTGTTTCTTGTTTGTAATATTAATTCTATTCATTAATTCTATTATAATTGTTAATAATTATAAATATATATAATATATAATTATTAACAATTATAACAATTAATCCATTAAGAATGAATACATGAATGAAATAAAGCAGCTCCTCACCCGGCGCTCGGGCCAGTTGAACTCCTCAAAGACAGACTCAAAGTCCTCCATTGCTCCATCTGTGATCAGCATGATGGCCTGGTTACACATGCTGCCCCGCCCACTCAGCTTTGCCTGCACGCACGCACGCACACACACACACACACACACACACACACGCAGAGGCCAGACACACACACAAACACACACAAGCTTAGTTCATGTGGACATACTCGGTTCCGTTTATAAAGGAACTCGTCACGTTGGTCATTTCTAAAGCGGCTTGGCGGGATCAGCCCCCTGGGACCGTGAGCGGACACGGACCTCGTTGAGGATCTTGAAGGACTCCTTCATGGCGTTCTTGATCTTCGCTTCTCCTTTAACGTGCAGCTCGTCCACCAGCTGCTTGAAGTGCTGAAGGACAAAGAGACAAAAGAAACAGCTGTAGGTGGAGCCACAATGTGTGTGTGTGTGTGTGTAGCCGATGATGTCTCACCTCTCGGTTGTCTAAGTCGGCCTGGACCAAGGTTCCTTTAAAGCACGGCTCCACGTACCGAATATAGTCAGTGTACTGAAGAGGAGACACAAGGGGAAGAAACACGGAGGACGAGACGCAGAGGAGGAGACAGGCTTTTAGATTATTGGTGTAAAAAGTACATTTGACTAATTATAGTGACGGACAGAGTAGTTTTAGTTGTGTTAGTACTCTCACTTCTTCTAGCACTGTGTGTGTGTGTGCGTGTGTGTGTGCGTCCCTCACAGCGATAACGTTGACGAAGTCGTTCTCCCCTAGTGTGTCCAGGATGGTGTTGATGGTGTGCTTTGCGATGGTCATCTTCAGCCCCTTCATGCTGCCGCTGATGTCCACCATGATGATGATATCTTTGGGAGACGTGGCTGCCTGGATGTACCTGAATGCACCACGGCATCACCCCTCAACACGCTAGATATTTATATATATATATATATATTTTTTTTTTTCTGTATTTGTTATATTGTTATTAACACACTTAACACTTGACACAAAACGTCATGAAGTGCGCAGATTTGATACTTGAAGTTTTAACTCATAAAGGAGAGGGTTCTATGGAGGATCACAGCTCTTACATGGATCCCCCCCGCCATTAATGCCCTGTGACGAGGCGTTCAAGGACATATGCAGCTCTCTGGTATTATTTAGAAAAGCCGAGAAGGCTTAGCGTTTTTTCTCCAGAGGATCAGGGGGGTGGACACGCCCCCTTTTTGAGTGTGGCGTCCACGTCTTTTTCTACGGTAAACAGACTGTAAGATAACGGAGCTTTAGTTTAACTTCTAGTACCTTTTCCTCTTCTCCAATTGGTCCCTCCACGTTTGACGTTTAGTTGTTTTCATGGAAACAGAGCTTGTTGAGCTCATTGAGCTTATTGAGAGTTATTGAAGCATTTGTGCTGTTTGACTTTTAAGAAATATAATTTGTTTACACATGACACACTATTGAGAATTGATAAGAGCATTGATAAGAGCATTAAGAGCATTGATAAGAGCATTAAGACCACTAAGAGCATTGATAAGACCACTAAGAGCATTGATAAGACCATTAAGACCACTAAGGGCATTGATACGACCACGAAGAGCATTGATAAGAGCTTAAAACACAGTATTATATTTATAATATTTAACAAAAAACTGCGTGAAAATATTTGCCATCTTCCTTTGAATCCAGCAGAGGAAATAATCGGCTGTTTTGATCTTCATGTTTATTTGCCATATGAAAATCGTGGTGGCAGCTCCTCACATCTTCAGGGGAACGTGAATCCCTGTTTTAAACATCACGACAATCCATCAAACCAGCAGTCCTCAACTCACCAGTTTCTGTTCCTGCAGTCGAAAGCTGCCACGCCGTTGGAGTCTGGAGTCCATTTGATACCTGAGAGAGAACCACAGCTTTATCGAAATACACCCCCGACTCTTATTGGTTGTTTTGTTTAAATTGCCCAAATTACGACATTCATCTCAGCCATGGATGTGAAAACAGACGTGATAGTCAGATTTCAAAACTTCAATATTCTGTTGGAAATAAAGGTGGGATTTAAGATGAGGCTCGAGCTCAGCCCAAAGCTCAGAGCTCAGACTGAAGCTCAGACTACAGTTCAGATTACAGTTAAAAGTAGAGCTCAGACTAGAGTTCAGATCAGGGGTCAGACTAGAGCTCAGACTAGAGCACAGACTAGAGCACAGACTAGAGCTCAGACTAGAGCACAGACTAGAGCTCAGACTAGAGCACAGACTAGAGCACAGACTAGAGCACAGACTAGAGCTCAGACTGGAGTTCAGACTAGAGCACAGAATAGAGCTCAGACTAGAGTTCAGACTAGAGCACAGAATAGAGCTCAGACTAGAGTTCAGACTAGAGCACAGAATAGAGCTCAGACTAGAGTTCAGACTAGAGCACAGACTAGAGCTCAGACTGGAGTTCAGACTAGAGCACAGACTAGAGCTCAGACTGGAGTTCAGACTAGAGCACAGAATAGAGCTCAGACTAGAGTTCAGACTAGAGCACAGAATAGAGCTCAGACTAGAGTTCAGATTAGAGCACAGACTAGAGCTCAGACTGGAGTTCAGACTAGAGCACAGACTAGAGCTCAGACTGGAGTTCAGACTAGAGCACAGAATAGAGCTCAGACTAGAGTTCAGACTAGAGCACAGAATAGAGCTCAGACTAGAGCTCAGACTGGAGTTCAGACTAGAGCACAGAATAGAGCTCAGACTAGAGTTCAGACTAGAGCACAGAATAGAGCTCAGACTAGAGTTCAGACTAGAGCACAGAATAGAGCTCAGACTAGAGTTCAGACTAGAGCACAGACTAGAGCACAGACTAGAGCACAGACTAGAGTTCAGACTACAGCACAGACTAGAGCACAGACTAGAGTTCAGACTACAGCACAGACTAGAGCTCAGACTAGAGCTCAGACTAGAGCTCAGACTGGAGTTCAGACTAGAGCTCAGACTAGAGCTCAGACTAGAGCACAGACTAGAGCACAGACTAGAGCACAGACTAGAGCTCAGACTGGAGTTCAGACTAGAGCACAGAATAGAGTTCAGACTAGAGCACAGAATAGAGCTCAGACTAGAGCACAGACTAGAGCTCAGACTGGAGCTCAGACTAGAGCACAGACTAGAGGTCAGACTAGAGCACAGACTAGAGCACAGACTAGAGCTCAGACTAGAGCTCAGACTAGAGCTCAGACTGGAGTTCAGACTAGAGCTCAGACTAGAGCACAGACTAGAGCTCAGACTGGAGCTCAGACTAGAGCTAAGAATAGAGCTCAGACTAGAGTTCAGACTAGAGCACAGACTAGAGCACAGACTAGAGCTCAGACTAGAGGTCAGACTAGAGCTCAGACTGGAGCTCAGACTAGAGCACAGACTAGAGCACAGACCGGAGCTCAGACTAGAGCACAGACTAGAGCTCAGACTGGAGCTCAGACTAGAGCACAGACCAGAGCTCAGACTAACCGGGGTAAATCCTAAAGAAGCCGGTGGAGCTGCCGAAGAACTGCCAGGTGAGAGTGGGATCCTTCTGGAAGTTAGCGATGAAGACGTCGTTTAACGCCTCGGAGTTGTAGATGCCGTTGAGGATGTTGGGGTCTGCACACAGAGGAGTGTGATTAAGGGCGGAAGCTCACAGGAAGCGCGTTAGCCGGACACGCAGGACGACCTCTGACCTTTGTTGTAGACGTTGGTGGGGATTTGGATGTCGCTCATTAGCGTGTTCACCAGCAGCTTGTTGAAGTGCTCGTTTTCTTCCAGGGGGAACTCGCCGCCCAGCTCCACGCTGTTCCCGTCCTCGTCCGCCGTGTTGATCAGCATGGAGTTGTAGTAGTCAAACTGGTGGGAAGACAGGAAGAAGTTTCCATTCAGAATAAGATGCTGACTTTGACAGCAAAAGGGACAGCCTGACTACTTTCAGTACACCGGTTAACATGTAAATGAAAGTGAAATCTGATTCAGAAATAGATGCTAGTCATTTAAATATCTTTGCTTTGGTTTATCTTTGGTTTTACTCTGAAACACAAACGGACTGGATTGTTTTGCTACGACCTGCATGTGTGTTTTTGCATCTCTATGAATGTTTCTATTGTTCTGTTCTGCTTTTCTGATGCGCTGTCATCCTAGTTTCCTCACAGCATCAGGGGAGGTCGACCTAATCTCAGGTGAAGCTTTAAAGCTCCGCCCAGCTGTTAGCGCGCTAACGTTAGCGTTTATCTTAAAGCACAGCTGACAGCTTAGGCCAGTTAAAGCGTCGAGGGATTATTTCAGATCAGCGTGGTTTCAGGCCTGCAGGTTGTAGTGTGGAGTAAAAGAAATACAAATTTAAACAAGGAGGACAACACGAAGGTGGGTAACTCTTCAATATGAACTTTAAAATTCAGTTGGGTGGGTAACGAAGAGCACCGACCTTCATCGTAGCGTTGAAATCGTGGTACAGGTCGGCGTCCTCTGCCGACTCCGCCAACCTCTGAGACAGGAAACAGGAAGTGTGAGAATAAATCCATCATCGTTCTGCATAGTGACAACAGCGAAGATGAAGTCTCCAGACTGCTTTAATCCACCCCACTAATCCATCATAATATAGGGGGGGTACACCCCCACCAAAAAACAATGAGATGAATGAAATAAAAAGTAAATCACTGTGTCCGTCCGCAAACCCCCACCGCCCCCCTGCCAGCTGTAAACCTGGGGGGGGGGACACTGCAGTAATCCCAGTAGTAACTGTTTTTTGGTTGAATAGTCCAAAAAGGACCTACTATCGTCCTTTCTCGACCACTTTTACTCGGCCTCTAAAGGAAAACGTCCTCAGGGTTTTTGTGCCAAGAGTTCATGAGGAGAAAAGAGAACCTTCTTCACCTTCACTGACCTACGTAGTTACTCACGTAGAACTACAATGTTCAGAAGGATCCTCTTAGATACTTAGTCGCGAGGAAGACTCACATTGAAAGAAGGACTTTATTAACGAGGTTGGGATGTAAATGAAAGAAGAAAAGTCAAAGAGGACAAATACTGTAACTGCGCACCCCAATACACACCAATAATACAAGTTATGACCACTGTTAGTTTCATAATCTCAGTTTATCTATTTCAGTCACTTTACATTATGCTTTTGCAAGGCATTGTGGGAAGGAATGTCTTTTCCTTTGGTAAAGGAAGGTCCAGTGTTTCCTATGCTAGTTGAGCTAATAAAGGAAGCATTGAGGGTCCTTTCCTTTGCAAAAAGAGCTAATAAAGGATTCATTGAAGCACCTTTGCGATGCTAAAGGAGCTAATGAAGGAAGCATTGAAGCACCTTTCCGATGCTAAAGGAGCTAATGAAGGAAGCATTGAAGCACCTTTCCGATGCTAAAGGAGCTAATGAAGGAAGCATTGAAGCACCTTTCCGATGCTAAAGGAGCTAATGAAGGAAGCATTGAAGCACCTTTCCTATGCTAAAGGAGCTAATGAAGGAACTATTGAAGCACCTTTCCGAGGCTAGAAGAACTAATAAAGGAAGTATTCAAGCATTTAGTGGATTTGATAGCTCTTGTCATGAAGGACACTTAAATACTTAATTCAGGAACAAAAAGGACTATTGGACCGCAGCCCTTATTCAGTGATCGCAGTCTTAAAGGGACACTGTACCAGTTCTACCCTTATGATGTCATAGTGAGATCGCCAGGGTGATCTTTTAATTAATAATAAATATAAGATTGAGTTTGAAGAGACTGATGATGACACTTCATGTCATCATCAGATATGATCCTGCGGTGTATTTGAATGCACCACGCCTCTTCTTCCTCACCTTCACAGACTTCCTCTTGCTTCCCAACATTCGCTCGATCTCGTCCGAGTATTTCTTCACCAGGTCGCCTCCGTCCAGCTCCACGATCTTAATGATGGACTCCACGTCCTTCAGTTTCTGAAAGAGAAATGCACATGTTAAGCCCTATTGGTACTACCAAGTACTCACATCTGAGTAGTTGTGTTGGTGCTTCCTCGATGGACACCCTTCTATGGAAGGGAGGTTTGGATTGGACAGTTTGGCCTCCTTTAAGTGCCTTTGGGTCGAGTAGTGTTAAACCTAGTTAGCAGTTCACTTTGGTGTATTGAATCCACAATGAGGGAATTACCTTTGTTGTCTTTGTCTTTTGTTGTCTTTTATTCTGACGGTTAGGGTAACCCAGAAGAACAGATAGTCTCTTTAGTGTTCCTTATTTTAGTTGTAAACGCTTTGAGCTCTAAAACCAAGAACTTATGATCAAACACAACTATACGAACAAGGCCAACTTTTGAGTCATCTTCATCATGATGATGAGTTATGACGTAACACCTCTTTTGAACAGGAAGGAGGTTGTCCTTTGATCTGGATCTGATCTGCTTCATTTCGGGTTAATTGAAGCAGTAGAAACCGTGAAACTAATCTGATGCCGTTGGCAGATTGGTGTGGGTTTTTTTCTCAGAGTTAATTCGGATCGAGAGACTGACTCTCAGATTATGTGGAGATGTGTGTGTGTGTTTTTTGTTTTGTTAGGGGGGTGGGGAGGGGGTGTAAAGCAAAGGTTCTCTGAGGGAATCAGGTCAGTGTCTCTGGATCAAGGTGCTGGAGGTGGACGAGCCAGCTGAGAGCGAGCAGGAACGTCCCGCTGTGGTTATTTACACTGAATCACAATGAAGCAGGGGTTGTTTAAGGGCGGGGCTAACTGTGATTGACAGGTCTAGACCATATTGTCACGGTGTGGTTTGATTTCCTGTCTTATTTTGTAGTTTTCTGCTTCTTGTCTCCCTGGGTAACTTCACTTCCTGCCTTGTCCTGTCATCGTCTGTGATTGTCTGATTGTTTCCACCTGTGTCCAATCACCTGCACCTCCCCAGTGTATTTAAGCCATGTGTGTCTCCTGTCATTTGTCGTGTCATTGTTTGTCGTCCTGGATGGTCCTTGTCCCTGTCTACCGTCTGGATGTTCCATGTTCCTTGTCCCTGTCTACCTTTTTTCCCTCCGGTACTTGTGTATGTTTTTGCCCATTGGCCTGTTACTTAGAGTTTTTGACTATTAAAGTTGTTTTTGCGTTAAACTCTGCATTTGAGTCCTGCCTTCCCCACACATCCCTGTCTCTACGTCCTCCTGGATGTATGAAATCCAAGATGGCGACATCAGTTTATGAGTCCGACACTTAACAAGATTCTCCCCCATGACATTTATTTTAGGATCTGCTTTATGTGGTTGTGGGTCAAAGTCTCAGAGTCTCTGCAAGCAGAATAACTGCAGCTGCTGTGATGAATCCAAATCTGATAAATGGATGAATGACTAGAATCAGAACAGGCCACAAATCCCGACGCCAGTAAAGAGGGCTCGGCCCTCAATCTGGGCATTACCATGATCCCTGTTTGTGTGTGTGTTCTCCCTGGTAAACACACACACACACATACAGAGTCACTATGACACAACACACACACATGCTCCCATTGCTTTCTTTTCCCAGTTCAACCTTCTTAATTCTAAAAACGCCGGACAATATTTAAAGCCCACCAGAGTCGTAGAGTTCACACTGATTCTGGATTAGCGAAGAGAGAAATCATAGAATCGACTGTAGAGAAACCAAACTGGAACAACAGCCTCGCTGTTCAGCGCCTCCACAAAAGCCGACACGTCGTTTGCTGTGTTTCGTGAGGTCACAGTGACCTTCAACCACCAACTTCTGATCATTTAATCCTTAAATCCATCTGAAAATGATGACAGATTTCACTAGATTAGCTCCAGGTTTCCCTGAAACAGGACAACTCAAAAACACGAAGGAGAGAACGGCCCCTTTACCAAGTCACGCCCCTTTATCTCAGACCGGCCAATCGCGGCGCAGCTTTGTCCAGCTGTGCTCCACAGACTCTGGTCACTTGTTCCAGATGTTCTTCATGTTCAGGCTGGTATGCTAAGCTAACGTTATCTATGCTAATACCTCCCTCCCCCTGTCCCAAAGCAGAAGCAGTAAAATTAGGCTTACCTTCTGGAGAAGCAGAGAGCCTGAGTATTTGGTGGTGAGGTCTCGTAGCTGAGTGGAGAGCACCATCGCCCACTGCTGCACCCTAAAACACAAGGGGGCAGTCATCAAACAAACACAGAGCAGGATCAATGAAGAACCCCAGGAGGACCCTGAGTTGCAGCTTGATCTATATTTAATTTTTTTATACATATATATACAGTATATATAGAAAGATTAAAATGTAGTTTTTTTTCTCAAGAAAGTTGCCTGATATATATCAATATAACTGTATTATTCTGTAAAAAAAGGTTCCGTTCTTTCTACTTGTAGTCATCATGGTTCTGTTTCCACAGGACAGCAGGACTTCTATTTTGAATGGAAACTCAAAACCAAAGAGAGTAACATTTGACAAGAGCAAAAGTAAAAAATAGAGAGGAACTTCCCGAGGTTTCTTAGGGTTGTTGTGTTACTTTAATAAAGATAAGTTGATTGCCTCTCGTCCAGTGGGCTGTTGCCGTGGTGACGGCTAGCAGCAGAGGCGGTGAGTTTGGGCAGAAAAAGGCAGCTAAATACGACAGCGATGAAAGAGATTTAGATAATCTGATGTTCATCTGGGTCACACACACACACACACACACACACACACACACACACACACACACCTTACCTCACACTCGGTCAGGTTTTTCAGCTCTTTCAGCAGCTTTTTGAGATGAGTTTTGTAATTTTATACGACTTTACAAGCTTGCGTTTCTCTTTGGAAATGAATCCGGTTTCCATGATTAAATAAAACAAGTAGAGGAATTGTTGAAATAGTTGTTTGGTTTTGGTGTGTGGCCAAGTGGACTGCATTCAAATTATCTTTAAATTGTCTGAAAAAAGGTTAAATGTGTCAGGGCACCACTGTAAAGGAGAGATAATGATACCAGTGACACCATAATAACTTTAATACGTTAAATAACAATACAGGTGCAAAGGACTAAACAAACACGGCTGCATCTTTATGTCAAACAAACGTTACAGATGCAGATTTATTTGGTGTTTGACTTAAAAAGTTATGAAAATCTTCCATTTAACATGCAGCCTGTGTGTGTGTGTGTTTATCTAGCAGCAGTTTATTGATGCATCTGTTCTGGACTCTAATCCTCTAAATTCACACACACACACAAACACAGACGGGATATAGCATGTTATTTTTTATCTAGGCTTCAGTATATAGACTAAACTGTTAAAAGCTGTTTAGAAACAAAAACAACAAATAAAGCAGGAAAAGTTGTAATATCTTTAGTATGATTTGGTTCTTGCTGTTTGATGTGACATTTAATTAATCTAACCGCATGTAACTATATGTAAATATAAACCAAATTAAATTACCTTCAACTACATTTAACTAAATTGAATTACATTTAACTACATTGAAATATATGTACCTAAATTATTTTAATAAATCTCAATAAATTTAAATACACTTTACTATGTAAACATCTAAATGTAACTACATGCAATTACATGTCAGCAGTGGTGGGTTCATTTTTCTTTTTGAAATTTCTGAAAGGTTATTAAAACAGCCTTTGTTGGTGTTTGTGCGGTTTATATTTCCACATTTCAATTTGTGTGACGGACATCCACACAACCAATGGAACCAACCGACGGTCCGGTTGGCTCCGCCCGCTCCGAGTTGTGGCTTCGCCCCCCATTGGATTTTGGGTCGACAGTTTTCAACATGGCCGCCGTCTCACAAGCTTCCACATATTGCAATAATTAAAATATGTTCCTGGAAACATTTGAGTAGACAGATTGGTGATGAATGTTTTTCACTCAAAGAGATAAATAAAGTATCAAGTAGAGTATCTATATCTACCACTCATGGGAGAAAAGGACTTATATGTCCATATGTCAACAGCCACAGAGCAGAAGACGCCCTTCGCTCAAACATCTCTGAAGCGCCTTTGAGAATATGAAGCTCAATAAAACAAACCCGACATCAAACACACGGATGTCAAACGCTGGTCCCCTGAAGCAACAATAAAAAACAACTTCATCTCTCCACCGACAGACTTTTTACCCCAAACAAAGAGCTAAAAAACTTCCATGTACAAGCACAGGAGAGCTTTATCTCACACCCAGGTGCTTGTATCGGTGACATCAGCTCTGGTAATGTGATTAAATCAAGCGCTCTGTTTGAGGGTCCAGCTCTGACCATCAACCCGCCAAAATAAAATAAATCCTCCATCAAGATCACCTCTAAAATGTAATCCTCTGGACCTGGGAGTGAGAAGAGGTTGAGATTTTATCAGGATGTTTATCTAAATTTTAACTTATCACAAGGTGATTTCAACCTGACCTTGATACAGATTTACTATCCCAAAAGTCTCAATGTGAAAACTAACAGCAGTCAGAAGAAAAGAGCATTTTATTTACATGAAAAATAATTAACTACAACCTCCGAGTGTTTGTGTGTCTGACCGTTGACCTCTGAGATTTGACGATATTATTAATGCTAGCTGACGGTGATTGGTAACGTCATCACGATGTGTTCATGTGTCATCTGTAAAATGTAGTTTCAGTGAAAAACTTGAATAAATCCAGATTTTTTCACAATAACATAAAAGTAGAGATGAATTATGATCTTTTTGACTTCCTAACATGAGCTCATTGTTATACAGCATGTCTTATTTTCTAATCATTTGAATTGTGCATTTACAGAGAAATAAAACACTAAATTAAAACAATTAAAAATACAACAATGTGTTTCTTTGATGGACTGCAGGGCAGATTATGACATAAACTAATAATCTGGGTCGCGGTAAATGAATAGAACATATACTAGTACATCAGACCCAGTGTGAATACCATAATTTGATTGTACTTCTTTGTGGTATTAGTACTTTTACCGAATTAAAGGATGTGAATAATTCCTCTGCGACACATTCAGTGTCCTGACCACAAATCAGCCAAATGTGCAACCGGTAATTTGTGGTGAATGTGGGGTAGAGTAGGGGTGTGGCCTGTGGAAGGGGCGTGTCCACGAGGCAGCGTGTAGCACTGCTCCACAGCCTTCATGCTAATGAGGTGCACACAGATGCATTCTGGGAAGTGTATTTTATACATGTGGAAAAGAAGAATTTAAAGACAAAAAAAATATTGCTGATTGTTGATTGCTCCTGATTGTTCTGATCTATTTTGTGTTATTTTCGTTCTTCTGGTTTTGTTTCTAGCTGCTTCGGTGCACATTTATTTTCCTGTTGTCTGTGAAGGCCTCTTCAGGTGAAACGTTTTGTTCATTCGAGTTTGTCTCTGCTGAGGAGTCGTGGACAGAAGCAGAGAGCAGATTTTAGCTCGTCCTCGGCGGCGTCAGCTGTCAGCTGACACGGACGCGTTCCCTGGGGATCCCTGGTGAAAACACGGTGCACTCTGGGAGTTCGCCGTCTGAGGCTTAATTTATCTGGAACAAGTCCAATCAGGACTGTTTTGTGTGAGCTTCACAGAACACAGATGGATGTCTGCAGGGTAACTGTAAAGGGACGGTTAGCACACCGGACCGCAGACGAGCAAGTGTGTGTGTGTGTGCGTATGTTTGTGTGTGTCACGGGCCAACTGATGCATTAAAAAGCAAGGTTACAACTTGAAGCTAACCTTCCAATGGCCTGAGATGTTCGTTACATTGGAATGTCAATATGTTTAATAAAGTTATTCCTAAAAGCGGAGATAACCGCTAGCCGGCAATGAGACTTATAATCGGGGGACCAGCAGTTAGTGGAAACAAACCATCTACATCCCTGGTGGTCATAATTAAACAAGTAGGGAGAAAAGGCACAGCACGGCAGCGCGACAAGCGACAGCATGAGCTAGCGCTGCAATGTCAGCTAACGCTGCTAACTAGCTGCCAGGCAAACCAACCGATATCGGCGAAACTTCTTGCCCGCCAAATGTTTGTTGGCGGGCGCGTTCAACAAGCTGAAGGTGTTTGTAAGATTCATAAGACAGAGAGTCTTAAAATCGACAAGCTCCACAGAGAGCAAAACAGGTTGGGATTTATAATCATTAAAACTTTGTTAGTGAATATTACCGCAAAATAATAAAAAAAACGGAATTAGGAATACTTTCCTTAGCAATTAAAAATAATAAAAAGTCAAATGACATATTCATGTCGGCATCCATTCTCAAACTATTGGACTAAAAGTAACTGGATGTTTTGATTTTGTTGAAATGATGCACTTCAAAGTAACTTCTGCACAGGTGGGATGAAGGGCAGAACTCACGTCTCCGGTGGGATCTTCATCTGAGCCTGAGCCGTAATCCACAAGCAGAGAAGACCCAGAATCCTCAGGAGCACCCGGCCCCCCATCCTGCTTTCAACGGACCCAGGGGTCTTTTCTCTGAACTTGGATCTACTCTGAAGAGGATCTGGGAGGATCACCAAGAGTTCCTCATGTCGGCTAGAGGGAGTAGAAGAAGAAGAAGAAGAGGAAGTGGGCGTCGGCCTCGGTGGGGGGCTGTGGACCCCGAGCGTTCTCCGTTGTGTCCGGGCGAAGTCGCCCCGCTTCCGGCATCTTCCTCAGCGCCTCATCGCCTCAGTAGAGGCTTCCAGAGGCATTTCTGAAGCACCTGAAAATCGTCCAGTAGAGAGAGAGTTTAAAATCCAGTGGGGGGTGGTCCCTCTAAGGAGGTTCTTTCAGGTTTGGTCCTTACCAACGGGCGGGTCACTTCCTCCACCTTGCAGATATTTAGGGGGACGCAAAGCCGGCAGCAGATTTTAGAGCCGCTTGTTCCACTGTCACCCAATTTGCAATGTAATCCACTTGGATTAAAAGTCCCATGGAGGGAGAGAGAGAGAGAGAGAGAGAGAGAGGAGAAAAGGAGGGCGAGAAAGAGGGAGAGAGAGAGGGAGAGAGGGGGAGGGATTGCAGCAGAGGATTGGACGAGGCTTGGTTTTATCTAAGAGGATTAGAGTGATTTCTGGAGACAAGCTGTCCTGCGACCAATCAGATCGGCCAAAAGGAAAAAGAGACCCTGGGGTTCAGTTTAGATACTGAAAGGGGGGGCAAAGGGGGTCAAGGGGGTTGAAGCTCTGTGACTCACCTGGGGATGTGTGGCCCAGAGTCAGTGCCTTGCTCAGGGGCGGGGGCAGTCAGACACCTGATGTGGAGAGAACACAGTCTAATGAAGACGTAACGAGCGGCAAAGCTGTCAGCCAATTAGAGCTGACCTATTTCATCTCTAGTCCTCCTCCTAATCAATCAATCATCAAGTTCGGCAAGAGACCTGTCCATCAGCGTGTAGCCCCGCTCTAAAGCAGCAGCGTCTGTTTGACTCTAAATGGACCATAATTTACTAAATGAACATTATGCTGTATTGAAGAAGACCTGAAAGTAGAGACCATAAACTCATGTGTACAATGTTTACTGAGGGAATTAATCAAGAGAGAAGTAGAGTCATTTCTTGTAGGAGTCGACTGTGGCGCATGGAGTAGAGAGGGTGCACCGGGATCCGCAAGGTTGGCGGATCGAGTCCATGCTGCTCCATGTCCCATGTCAAAGTGTCCCTGAGCAAGACACCTAACCCCTAATTGCTCCATTGGCAAACATGTAAAAAGACATGGGTTAAAAATGTAATGTAATGTAAAATGTAAATTGCTTTGGATAAAAGCGTCACCTAAATTACCTGTAATGTAATCTAGTAGACTTCTATGGGACCAGAGGAGTCACCCCCTGCTGGAGAAGCAGAGTAATTTCCTCATAAACTTCTATGGGACCAGCTAGCAGAGCCAGAGGTTACTTCCTGTTTCAGTATTAGCCGAGTAGTTTTCTGATGCTTCAGAAACATTGAACTCAACTCATCGGTGAGTCTAGGATCCAAAGCAATGATTCTCTCTGAGAATCATCACCATCATTTTCACCATCACCATCCTCCTCCTGTCGACCAAGAGGGGTCATGAAGTGAAACCAGCTGAGTGGTTTAAAATCAATTAAAATACAGCATATCCCCTCACATTCAGTTTCCTCTGTGATACGAGCCAGTTTACTCTGACTTTGTAACCTTGTGACCTTCAGACCTTTCGATCCACTCAGTCGGTTTGAGGCCTCAGAATATCAGAACTTTGAAGAAGTTTGTCGCCCAAAGCTCTGACCTGACATTATTCATTCATCATCGGGTGCTCCACTGGCTTTAACAAGTCATTCGTTATTGCTTAGTGATCGATCATCACGTCTTCACAACACACTCTGTTAGAGATGCTAGCCTCTAAAGCCTCTAAACATAACTAACGTTGATCAAAAATGTTTGATCATCACAACCCTTATTAAATACGACCAAAAGAAGCCACAGAAACATACATTGACGCATTACTCGGCTGTCTTTACATTTAATCAGATTCTGTGAATAACATTGAAATCTTAACTCTTCAATAAAACTATGAAGCCATGAACTGTCATGTGACAATAAATAAAAAATATTACTAGTTATGATTGTGGTGTTTCCACAGAGGAGCGGGACTGATTTATTGTTACTGTATTTCACCGTGAAAAATAAGTCCCTAGACACAGAAAGCAGGTGAACTATGACTGATGGTGATGAGACCACAGCGCCCTCTGGTGCTCAAAAACGTCACGTGCGACTGCGGAGACGGAGGATACGTTGACGTCACGGACAAGAGAGGACGAAACTGAAGGTTGAAAAGTATAATCAGAAGAGACAGAAGGTACAAATACAAGTAATTAGTACTCTGATTATTACTGCAGTAAAAAACAAAAATACCACCGGATCAAGTTTTTTTTTTACTAAATATTTATGTAAAGTATGTTTGTCCCTTTCACGCTATTATAATTTATAATAAATGTTATATTAATTCTGAATCAGTTACATACTTATTCCTATACAGTATATACAAATGCATACACACAAAAATAAATAGATAAATTGTGATTAAATAGATATATTGTGATAAAAAAGCTTAGCCATGACACTCAGAAATCCGAAAGTTTCTTCTTGAGCTTATTTCAAACTTCAGCACCTTTCTTTAGTGACAGACACACACACAGGAAGTCAGGTCTAAGTCAGTGCATGCTGCCAATTCAATATTTACATTTACAACGACGGTGGCCACAACTGGAGTCACATGTGCAAAACTCTAACTACAGTCTGCACTACCAACAGTCACCTGAGCTAAACAGTTCACATCACCGGCAAAATTCACTCCAAGCAACACAACTCAACACACTGCTCAAAACAGGCTCAGTGCAGCAAACACTGTGCACAAGCCTCACTGAGAGAACACACACTGTCACTCAGAACACACTGAGAGTAAAAACACCAGCATCAAACACCAATACACAAAATAGTAACTGATCATCTTTACACTTTGAACAATTTCAGTGACTTCATACAAAGTTAGATTTTCTTCAACAAAAAGAGTGACATTCTTTCACATGATTTATTAAAATTTTTAGAACATAACAATTCTTTAAGGTAAATGAAAATTAGAAGTTTGCTTCAATAGTCTGTAGTAATTTATGGAATTACAGTAATGAGAAAAAAAAGGTAGAAACTAAAAGTACATACTGTAATGTGAACAAATAACTGAGGGGCTGATCCCGCCTCTCTAGCATCAGGCCACAGGTTTTCATCAACATCACATCTAATTTTCTCTCTTGCCATGAACCTGGGGAAGGACCTTCTGGAAGCCTCATCCATCCCTGGCAGTCCTCTGGACTCGTGTCCTCACATCCGGCTTCCAAAAGAGACATTTGGTCATGTGGGTGGTGAACAAACACTTTCCACCTCCAGACAGAGAAAAACTCCTCTCACCTGTTTGTATGATGGAAAACTTGCATTCCAGATGCCACTGTGGATGTTTGCAGATTGGGTTCCACCCTCAACTCTCTCAGTGAGAGACCGTGAGTCACCACATGGTCTATAAGTGAAGCCCTTATTTCATCTGAAATAACAGCTGTTTGTCTTCTTTGTCTCCCTCCGCCAAGCCGTCTTCCTTGTTCCATTTCCAAAATGAGTCTTTCTGAGCTCTACATATAGATATATATATATGAGCTCTACATATATATATATATATATATAGTCTAAAACAAGACACCTGCTCAGCCTTTCAGCTGAAATTGCAATCAGCAGTGTTTGAAAGGCACATTCCGTTTTGAATGTGTGGTTCACAGTTTTGACAGCAGTGTTTTAGCATTTGAAGTGCTGTAAATCCACAGTGTTGTGCAGGTTGTGGATATGTCATGGGATAAGTTTGTAGAGTTTTGAAAACTGTTCAAGCAATGAAAAACAAACTAAAGTTTGGTCCACATGAACTGCTGCTGTGCAGACCGTAGTTAGAGTTTTGCACATGTGACTCCAGCTGTGCCCGCTGTCGTTTAGCAATCGAAAAAAACTGTAAGAACACAAGCTGTTATTTAACAAATATTTGAGCCCGTGAACAGATCAATAAATAGAATAAAAGTCACTTTCATCACTAACACGTCACTGATGTGATCCGAGTAGATTTATAGTTCAATATATATATGTATATAGTACAATCACTACTTTACACCTTGGTATGAATGATACAATTTACTCATGAGGAAACATAATCACTAACCAACACCACGTAGTTCAGACAAATGGGATATTTTGAGTGTGAGTATGTGTGTGTGTGTGAAAGTGTGTGTGAGAGTGTGCGTGTATGAGAGAGTGTGTGTGTGTGTGTGTGTCTGTGAGCGGCACTTAAACCATGTGGTGATATACTCCTAGCTGTGACACTGAGACCACAATGTTACCAGATCCTCCATGACACCTTGGACCTGGAACCCACCTCATCAGCACCTCAACACACACACACACACACACACACACACACACACACACACACACACTCACAGTGTTGGGGTGAGTCGTAAAAGTTTTTTTTTTTTTCAAATTCCATGTTTTTATGTTAAATGCTAGTCAGCTAACTAGATAGCTAGTCGTTAGCTAGAGCTAGGCAGAAACCCTTCTGCACATGCTCAGTGCAGTCACATGACTCTGACACCTGAATTGTGTGACACATAGCTGGGGTCAGAGGTCGGGTGGTGTCCATATCATACTAGTTACATAACGTCCTACACAACATCCACCGACTCTGGATTCGGCAGCCAATCAGAGCGCACGCCATCGGTCCCGAACTGATCATCTTGTATAATTCTCAAATAGAGGAGTGAAGAACAAATTGACAGAAGACGTGAAAGGAACATTTACTTATTCCAGCTGCTCAAGATTAATTTGTTTTAGTTTGCGATATCGTTGATATCAACGACCAATGAGATTCCAGCTCTCAGCGCCGTGGCTCATGGGTTCAGGTCAGAAGCAGCCGTACTGCATCGAGATGATGGATTACGGTTAAATTTATTGATCTGAAACGACCGGTAGCACACAAAACAACAGAGGCGGGTCCAGTAACCATGGCAACGGTTTAATAAGAAACTTCTGAACGTCTAATATTTAAGTGTCTTCTTTTTTTCTACTTTGTTTTTGGACCGTTCTCTTAACACGCCAACAGCTGCCGAGGTCTAGTTCATCATCCTCAGCGTCATGTTAACACACACACGTGCGTGTAGTGTGTGTGCGTGTGTGTGGAGGAGGGGGCTCCATCCCTCTGATATGGAGGGCTTAGATAAACAATGGTCGTATTGAGGAGGACGTTGCCCCGCGTGGCCTGGCGTGGCTGGAGGGTTATGTCGGGGTTTGGGGGGGTGATGGGTGATGTGTGTGTGTAGGGGGAGGAGGGGGGGGGCTAAGCCCTGCAGCTGTTGCCTGGCACGCTCCGGCCTCGGGGAGGACCGACAGCTCACGTCACTGCCGAGTGTCCTGCTGCGGCCGGCGGTGGGGGCTTCTGTCATTGTGGGGCATCTGGAGAGCAGGGGGGGGTTGCTCACCCCTCCACCGGCACCCTCCCTCACCCCTGAGCTGCGTGTCACCCAGCTGCCCCCCTCATCCCCCTTTAAGATGGAACGTGTCGCCGTTTATGCCGCTGCCGAAATCCAGCAGCTGTCAATCTCTCGCAAAGTAGGCGACTCCCCCACCGCTGAATTACCCACAAGGGTTTGTGCTTTGTACATGCAAACATCCCAGAGGTTGGATTTTCTTTTTTCAGAACACAACCTCCACAGATCACGCAGGAAAGTTACATTCTGCTTATTGTTAACCAATCAAGGGTAATCGTAGAAGCAAACAAACAAAAATAAAAAGTGTGTCCTTAAAGAGTAGAGTTGTGGGATCGTTCTGTTTAAACATGAAAACCTGCTTCCGTACTCGTCCCGACTGGAGAGGAAAGGTCATCCGATAAGCTGCGCCCTCCCTCACTGCAGCAGTTGTTTGTCTGTTAAATGTTAACCATCATCACAGAGACGCCAAGACCCCCCCCCCCCAGGCTTTACAGCCTCTGAAGACACAAGAGGTGGAGATGAGGATCAGGTAGCTGCCTGTGTGGCCACCCGTTAACTCGTCCTCGTAGCGGCCTCCGCCACGCTGCCACTCGCCCTGTGTGTAAAAAACAGCCCGTTAAAAAACAGCCAGTGACCTCGAAGCGGGCGCGCGTGGCAGTGTTCGCCCCCGAACACGCAGATGGTTTTCCACTTCAGAGAAGAAGCGTCCACAAACGAAATCTGCAGTAAAAACAGAGCTAACAAAGAGCTCGGATGATGTTTCATTCGCCCGTTAAAGGAGTCTTCTTCTTCTGTGGTGGTTGGGTTTTAATGGATGGTGAGGGGGGGGGGTTTAAGAGGACAAAGGGGGGCAGAGACCAGATTGCTGAGTAAAAAGATGTGTGGTGGAGATTCCTCTAGAAAATGATGTGATCGATGTATGAAGGTTGTTTTTGACATTACATGTCATTTAGCTGACCAAAAAGACTTATTTTTACCCCATGGTTTACATTTGAACACATCCCACAGCAGTGTGCAGCCGTAAGGGCGCCCGGGGAGCAGTTAGGGGTTGGGTGTCTTGCTCAGGGACACTTTGACATGGGACAGCAGGCAGGTTTCCCTGTGCACCCTCTCTGCTCCATGCGCCACCGTCGCCATAAGAGTCAAAATATTTAAAAAGTGATGAGTGGAGATGAATGATGAACTTCCTGGAAGCAGAGTGAACACGTGGGCCTCAGTAACCAGTAGCAGGAATCATAGGCCTAATCAATGATCTGATCAATGATCTCTATGAGAACACGCTGTTGGTCTTAGTGACTTTACAGTCCACACTCTGTGGAACGCGTGGAGTCACGGGCGCTGAATTCAATCTCAATGGAAGTCAACGGGCGGATCTTCTTCTGTAGTTATTAAAACAGTGAACGATCAGAACCTGGTCCAGGACCTGCAAGACCTCTGGCTGCACGGGGTTAACGTGTCCCAGGAGACACATGAACACACACTGCAGCAGCCTAATCTCCCCCTAAAAGCAGCAGCTTTACTGTAATTCACGCTGCAGCTGTCCGCTGCTGGAAGAATCGAGAAATTGTCCAGCACATGTTGAGCTCCAGGAACAAATGTCAGAAGCACAAGATGAACACACACACATGTGTGCGTGTGTGTGTGTGCGTGTCGGGGTTGATGAGGGCATGTGGCACGAGACTACTCGTATCAGTGGAGGTCTGATAGAACAAATGACATCACAGAAACAAAGGAGTTTCAAACTCTTCCTTTGGTGATGATGATGAGCGAATACCAATATACGACGTATGTTGTAATACGTAAGATGTAATATCTGTTTCCTCTTCTCAGCATTATATTTGTGCCTCTGAAGCATCACACAGACAAGACCAAAGGCTCTCAATCAGTATTAAAACCGTATATAGTGGGGGTCGTTGTGGCGCAGGGGGTAGAGCGGGTGGGCCGGGAACCGCAAGGTTGGTGTCCTGGCTGCCCCATGTCTCAAGTCGAAGTGTCCCTGAGCAAGACACCTAACCCCTAATTGCTCCTCAGGCAAAATGTGAAAAAGCCATGGGTTTAAAGTGTAATGCAAGTCGCTTTGGATAAAAGCGTCAGCTAAATGACCTGTAATGTAATGTAATATAGTACGATGCTGCTGAAGCAAAATGAGAGGTTCTCTGGAGGAACGCTGGTAAGAGGAGACACTTCCACTTTGGTCCACAGGAGGCGCCAGAAACAACACAACTCCTTGAACTAAAAAGTACCAACATACAAACATGTAAAAGTGACTCCTATTACACTTAAATGTAAGAGGACCTACGTACCATCAGCGTAGTACTCCATCAGCAGTAAAAGTACACAACGTGCAGTAAAATAGCTGAGCTTACATTCAAAGTAGGTACAGTACTGAGCAGATGTTACGTGAGTGAGAATGAATGAAGAACACAACTCCTTGTATGCATCTCGACTACTGGCTCTTCAGACATCCAGACGACCTGAAATCGGAAAAAAAGTATCTTTTCTTTAAACCAAGCTAGTCTGCTAAAGGTGTTGTTGATTCCGCTGTTTAATTTAATTTAAAGTTAATTTGATTGCCAGTTTAGCTCTTGCCGTTCTTTAGTTGTTGGACTTCTTGCTGTAGATTCTGCTATATTAGATTAAATTGACTGCTGGCGTGCCCTCCTATCTTTTCTAGGTTTGACCTGATCCTACTCTGTATTGCTTTCTCTTCAGAGGCAAAGCAGACTTGAATCATTAAAGGCTTGCTCATGCTTCTGCGTCTTTACGCGCCGTCGCGTCGACGCACTCGTTTTAATTCATGGTTCTAAAAGTCTTGCGTGTGTTGCAGAGCAATTCACCGCCAGAACAACAGGCGGAGTAACGTTTTTTGTTGAAGACGACCTAGAGAGTCACGTCTGGAAGTCGTTGGTTTGTTTATTTATTTATCATAGACTTTATTGTCCCGTGCATCGCCACTGCTGCTTTTCATCAAGGACACATTTCTAATTTTTGATAATGTATTTAACCCCTTTACCTGCACCTGTTCGAATCTCTTCCCGCAGATACTACAGGCCTCGGGATAGATCTGCTCTCTATCGCAACCTCTCCTCTCTCACCTATCCCACCTGCTCCACTCATGTCCAGCACCTCGTCACAGGAGGCCTGGCTGCCAGTCAGCTACTCACAAGGCTGACTTCACCTCCGGCTTCGCTATCCAGCAGTCGCTTGACTTCATCGCTCTCACCGAGACCTGGATCACACCTGAGAACACATCCACCCCATCCGCTCTCTCCTCCGCTTTCTTCTTCAGCCACACACCCAGACACACTGGTAGGGATGGTGGCACAGGTCTACTCATTTCACCCAAATGGAGCTTTTCTCTCTACCGTCTTTTATCTTCCACCCTACTGTCTTATATTGTAACAGTTACTCACCCGGTACAATTAACCATCGTTGTCCTCTACCGTCCGCCAGGCTCCTTGGCTCATTTCTTGGAAGAATTGGACATTCTCCTGTCCAACTTCCCTGAAAATGGCCCTCCGCTCATCCTCCTGGACTAACATCCAGACAGAAAAGTCATCTGACCTTTTTGAGACTAAAAATATCTTTTCAACATGATGTATATAAACAGCTAAAAGACGTAAAACATACTGTGTTTATTATTTAATACAATTAAAAACATTTACAACTAAAAAAAGGATAATGAAAGTAAAACCTCATGTTTGATGTCGTAAGATCGCAGAGAGGAGGAGACAGTAGAAGGTAAAGTAAAGTTGGTGTGAGTGACGCAGAGCTGCAGTCCAGACGAGTCTCTCTGTTTCTCTCTAAAGAAACAACTGAATCCAGAAGCTTTTCATCAACAACACAACAGGATCTCTGACAAACTCTGGTGAGTACGCTGCTCTACAAAGACTTGATGTAATTAAAATGTGCTTTTAAAGAGAAATAAACACTTAAATAAACACGCTAAATAATAAGAAATAAGTATCAGAGACCAACAGGGCCCGCTAAAAGCTTACTAAAAGTTAAACATATATTATCTGATTTTATCTTATGACTTGAATCCCCTATTACGGCTTCAATCTGACATTATACAAGCTGTTACATCATCCTTTGAACCTCAAATATATCGACTGTGGTCAAACATCAGGGATTAACATGAAACCTCAGACAAACTACTCGGACAGAAATTCCACTCGACCGATGTTTAGCTGAGAAACGATGTAATGATAAATGCATAATGTGCTAAAACATCTCATTCATAAAGGGCGTAGGCTCCGTAAAACAAAAAGTGTTTGTGAGAACTAAAGACGGAAACAGAAAGTACAAGTTGGACTGGTGGAGCCGGATGAGCCTCCTCTTTGCTTCTGTACACACCCACATTCAACCAGTACCTGTAAATACCAAGCACGCTACCTGAGACTCATCAGCACAGGCACCAATAATACTGCTGCTCTGAAGGCTGTGATGGAGAGTAACATGTGAAGAGAAAGGATTCATTACGTCACCTTTCATCCTCAGGTGAGCTCATCCTGCTAGTTTGTCTTTAGCGCCTCTTTCAGGGCCGTCCTCATGCAGCGGTTCATAAGTGAGACCCACTAAGAAGTAGCTTCCATCGGTTCTTCTGCAGACGGAGTGCATCTGTTTCTATCATCATCTCTCTGCACCTCCTCTTCCTCCTCTTTGGCTGAGTTGCCTCCATGCTCAGACTCTTCCTCAAAGATGAAGACCAGGTCTTTGATTTTAAGAAGTTTAGCCTACTTTGAAAATGTATTTTCCTCTCACAAGGATGTAAGACGCAGAGTAGCAGAATTATTGAAATATTTAATGTGCAATGTGACAGAAATGGAGGCGTCACTTTGTGTTTTGGGGTTTAACATTATTTCTGTTTAGATTATGATCCAAACAATAACCAGATGAGTTTGGATGTTATCACTGCGATGCTGAAGACACCACATTGGTCCATCAATAGTAGATTCATGTTCCTAGTTGATACTGTTTGTTCAACTAAACATGTTACTTATTGCAGATCCAGATTTACTCAAAACATAATAAACACTTCTTTAATGATGCATTATTTTCGATTAAAACTAATCCAACATCAGTTTAGAATTGAATCTCCACCTTGAACTGACTTACAGTTACTTGAAGCACATCATGCTGATGCTGCCTTTTCTTCTTCTCTCCACTTCATTTAATGCACTTTCACTTTGAGCTTCTTGAAGGTTTTATTGTTGGTTACTAAAGGAGTAAACGTTTTATTTGTGTCTCACTTGTTGTCCTCAGAGTGTCGATATGTCTGCTGCCAGCTGTCTGCTGACTGAAGATCAGTTCCTGTGCTCCATCTGTCTGGACGTGTTCACTCATCCAGTCGCCATACCATGTGGACACAACTTCTGTAAAGCCTGCATCACTGACCACTGGAACGTTAATGCCCTGCCTAACTGTCCCAACTGTAAAAAGCTTTTCTACACCAGACCTGAGCTGCAGGTCAACACGTTCATCTCTGAGATGGCTGCTCAGTTCAGACTGTCAGCTCAGCAGAAAGCCAGCAGCAGCAGCTCAGAGCAACAAGCTGCCCAACCAGGAGAAGTTCCCTGTGACGTCTGCACTGGAACCAAAGTGAAGGCCCTCAAGTCCTGTCTGGTGTGTCTGGTCTCCTACTGTGAGGCTCACCTGGAGCCTCATCTGACTACGTCAGGTCTGAAGAGACATCAGCTGATGGACCCTGTGGAGAACCTGGAAGGCAGGATGTGTACGAAGCACGATAAACTGCTGGAGCTGTTCTGTAAGACCGACCAGATGTGTGTCTGCATGCTCTGCACTGTTTTAGACCACAAGAACCATGATGTTGTTCCTCTGAGAGAAGAATATGAAGGAAAGAAGGCCGAGCTGGGGAAGACTGAGGCTGAAGTCCAGCAGATGATCCAGAAGAGACGGCTGAAGATTCAGGAGATCAAACACTCAGTGGAGCTCAGTGAGGAAGCAGCAGACAGAGAGGTAGCAGAAGGTGTCCTGGTCTTCAGCGCTCTGAAGGAGTCTGTTGAGAGAAGCCAGGCGGAGCTCATCGACACCATCAAAGAGAAGCAGAGAAAGACACAGAAACAGGCTGAAGGCTTCATCAAAGAGCTGGAACAGGAGATCTCTGAGCTGAAGAAGAGAAGCACTGAGGTGGAGCAGCTCTCACGCTCTGAAGACCCTCTCCACCTCCTCCAGAGCTTCAGGACCCTGAACACTGCTCCACCCACCAAGGACTGGACAGGAGTCAGAGTCAGTGCACCTTCATATGAGGGGACTGTGGTGAGAGCTGTGCACCAGCTGGAGAAGAAGCTCAGTAAACAGATGAAGCTGCTGGAGCTGAAGAGAGTCCAGCAGTCTGCAGTGGATGTGACACTTGATCCTGATACAGCACATCCTAAACTCATCCTGTCTGATGATGGAAAACAAGTTAAACATGGAGATGTAAAGAAGAATCTCCCAGACAATCCAGAGAGATTTAATCAGTGTGTTATTGTTTTAGGAAAGCAGAGTTTCTCTTCAGGTAGATTTTACTACGAGGTTCAGGTTAAAGGGAAGACCGAGTGGGATTTAGGAGTGGTGAGAGAGTCCATCAACAGGAAGGGATTCATCTCAGCGTCTCCTCAGAATGGTCACTGGGCGATACGGTTGAGGAATGAGAATAATTACTCTGCTCTTGCTGGCCCATCAGTCCGTCTCTCTCTGGAGTCCCGGCCTGAGAAGGTGGGGGTGTTTGTGGAATATGAGGAGGGTCTGGTCTCCTTTTATGACGTTGGTGCTGCAGCTCTGATCTACTCCTTTACTGACTGCTGCTTCACTGAGAAACTCTACCCATTCTTTGGTCCATCTCTTAATAATAATGGTACAAACTCTGCTCCTCTGATCATCTCTGCTGTCAATCACACTGAGTAGAACAAAAGGTGTTAACTTAACATTTTAATAATTTTTTGACGTCACAGCTGAAAAACCCTTTTCTCTTTTCTATCACATGTCAACTTTGACGGGACAATAACGTCCTTCAAACCTTCTAAAGCTCCACAGAAATGGAGTGAAAAGACAAAACCTTTGATAAAGTCCAGGAGATAAATTGAATGTTGCTGTTTATAAACAGAGATGGAAGCTGTCAGACAACTGATGATCTTTTCGTGAACTGGATGCTTTATAATTGTTAATCAATGATTATGTCATAAAGGGAAACGGGCCTTGAGTTAATTTCCTGTTTGTTGATCATCTGTCCTGTGAATCACAGAGAGGAACCTTTTAATTTCTCACAGAAAGATTCTCAATCATTTCTTGAAATAAGTGAATATGTATTGCTCAGTGTTTACATTGGTGTTTTTATGATTATGATGATTAACTTTTTTTTCTCTGTTTTTCGCTGATGCGTCACATTTGCTATTTGTTACAACACAACAGCAGCAGCAGAGAGGACTTTAATATCTTGATGTTCAGTGTTTGCATTGATAGGACTTGATCTCAGCTGCAACATTAAGATAAAGATAATAAAACAATTAGCTAACACAAATTTGCTATTAACTCTTTAAAGCCCAGGCTTAAACATGTTGTATTATTCCTAAATCTGATCTGCTCAATTCCCATTGACCTCCATGTTAAAATGAACAACGTTACAGCAGAAATAAACATGTTTATATGGCAACAAAACAACCTCTGTGGTCTGAATAAATGAACAGTGAATCCTCTACGCGCCTCCTCCTGTGATCACTGTTACCTATTTGTTAAGTAAAAACAGAATTAAAGATGCCGACTTCTGACTAAAATACCAAACTTTAGACTTAAAAAGTCAAAACTCCACTTCTTATTTCCAGACTACGTGGCTCTGTCATCTCTGAGACCACGTCTGTGTTGTAATCGGGCTCATGGGCTTCCTGCAGTCAACAGACACATTTAGCTTCTTGTAGTTCAAACACCTGCAGAAACAAACCAAACTTGGACTTGTTTGAGTGCCGAGGTGCATCCACGTCATTTCCCCCAAACGCCCCCGGTGGAATAAGGACCCGGAGTTGGACCATCAGGTTCCAGCAGCAGTGTCTTTGTGGAAGAAGCCGTGGATCTGCTGAGCCGCAGCCTGACCCACGATGGGCTCTAGCTGGGCGGGGGCGGCGTTGCAGAGCTGCTGGATGCTGGAGAACCGCTCCAGGAGGGCCAGAGCTTTGACCCGGCCGACCCCGGGGACATGCTGCACCAGAGCCAGGACCAGCGGGTCCAACAGCCGGGACGAGGTCCTCCTCCTGAAGGGGTTCTCTCTGCCAGTACGATGCTAACTGTTAGCCTACAAAGCTACGTCAGCACTCTATTTTGGCTTCACATAAACACGTAGCATGAAGGAGGGTCACTTGCTTGTGTTAATGAGAGAAATAAGACCCGGGGAACAAAAGGTACTTTTCGGATGATGCAGCTGATCATCAAGCTCATCCTGACGCACCTCTTCCTGCGCAGACATAGCCAAAGAAAGGCCTCATACCCGGGCAGCCGGGCCGTCCGTGACGCTTCGGACTGAAATAGCGTCATAAAGTCATCCATCACACAAGTAGGCCAAAGGTCAGTAACTAGGGAAACCAGAGAGATGAAACACAACCCAGTGGGAACATCCTAGAATATTCCCGAAGTCCCACTTGCACCAGTGAGCGTTAAGCTTTTCAGTTGAATTGTACAAAGTTTTCCATCTTAAATATAGATTGAATTTAGTCAAGTTCATTTCTCTTAATTTGTTTGATGTGAGGCAGATCTTCTTTTAGATGGCGCGTTCAAGAACAGAGACTCCTGGGGCCTCTTTAAAAGCACTGTATCAGTGACATGTGAAAAATGATAAATCATGTGTTAATCACAATAATTTAGTTCTTTCTTCCATCAAAAATGGTCAGAAAATAGATGTCAATTTGTCCTTGAATTCACCAAAACAAAGGCCTTTTTCACAGATGTTATGTATAATAAAGTAACGATTAAAGAAGGTTTGCATTTAAGGAATTATGGATAAATATGCTAAAACGTGAATATATTGTCTAAACATGAAGGAATTCCCTTCGGTTCTCTGCATTCGTCTCTCGCAGACTTTAATGCAGCACTATTTCTGGAGGTGCGTTCAAGAACATTCTGGCATCGGATGAACAGCAACCTTAGAACCGCACAGGAAGTCCGAGCTGCTCATGTATCCTGTGTGGTTCGGCTGTGGTGTTGACAGGAAACAGGAGAGAGAGAAGCAACGTGTCCACATGGACGCTTCTCTTGTCAACAAGTCAACAAAGGACGACATAAAAGAAAAACAACACAAAGCAGTTGGTCAGTTGCTGCAGAACTAATTTTAATTTATTCATGAAAAATAATATAAAATAATAACAACACACATCACTACAGCTTTATATTTATAAAATATGCTAAATTATAAGCTTTAAACCCTAAAGCCTTATCACAATTATCAGAAAGTTAGATAGAAAGTTACTGTTATATTTTCAGGACCCGCTGAATGATTCAGGACTGTCAGAACGTTTTGGGTCCAGTAGCTTTGCAACGTGACCGACACGAATCTCGTAGACTCTTCAAGACAAATTAGCACCAAACACAGAACCATCTGCTTCCACTCAACCTGTGAGAATCCACTTCAGACGGACTTCAGACGGCATAACAGAAACCCCTCCCGGACCCCCCCGTCTGAAACCGAACCCAAAAACAAAATGAAAACCAAACAAATTGGCAGCCTCTTCCCAGGCCCCCCCCACCTCCATCCTCCATTCATAAGCATCCCATAAGAAAATAACAAACCTATTAGTGATGATCATCAACCGTAAATATATCAAACAATCGGCGGGCCCAGATGGGCCGGATTAAGTGGGTTTAAAGTCACATCCTCTCCTTAAGCTGTCCAATCCCCTCCTCTCAGCTGCGTGGCTTATCAACGCCCCAAAAACAAATGGACATGGACTTTGCGCCTCGATGGACCGGGTCCGGTCTCAGGCAGGTCGGACCGGGTCCATTGACGCGTCTGATTGCTGCTGTTTGTTTTTTCTGGTCCTTTGAAGTAAAGACAGTGCATGTTTCAGGAGAAAGTGGCTGTCAGAAGTCGGGCTGTAACCCGAGAGCGCACAGGGGGCTTTGGCCCCCCCTCTGCCCACCCGCCCGCCACAGTTTTGATATCAATTAGATTTGTGGTCACCCGACACCGCTGAGGGCCCGGCGCTGAACATCTGCATGGGATAATGAGAGAGGGGGGGTGGTTTGGTCGTCCCTTGGCAAACACACATGACATCTGCAAACACAAAGAACAGTGCTGCCGGGCTTTTAGGTCCATACCTTTAAAAAAAGTTGGATTTGTTAATAACTATCTGCATAGGAGTAAAAAAACAAAAAATGCTACAAACTGTTTAAAAATAAATAAAAAACAGCCACCCAGCCAGGTGTTTTTGCAGCAGGAAGTGACCATTTCTGGACTGAACAGTGACCAACATCAACACTACTGATTATCAATGAAGAGTCTCATGATGTGAATATTTTGCAATGTCAACCCTACGATATATATCAAAAACCAGGTATTTGATTAAGAATATTGTCATATTTGATTTGACCCATCACTCCTTTTGGTGCTTTAAAAAACAAAATTATTTTTTGGGGGATAAACTACACATGCACGTGGCC